>NW_027192475.1:40047-96177 GCF_041956645.1 Rasamsonia byssochlamydoides | reverse complement strand
AGAGCGGCCCAACCAACGAGCCCCCCGCAAACGCCATATTGAAGAGGCCGTAGGCCTGCGCGTAAGCGCCGCCGCGGCCGTACGCGCCTGGTCTTGCTTTCTCCTTGGCAGAGATGACGTAGGATATTTCTGCCATGAGGGGCTGGAAGGAGGATGTCAGGGCGAGGCCGATTAGTGCGAGGAGCGCGCACAGGAGGACCTTCTGCCCTGGTGAGTCGTGGTCAATGAGTCGCAGGAGGACGAAGAATGGGGACGCGAGGAGAAAGCCCGCTGTTGTCAGCCAGCGAGGCCCGTATCGGTCGCAGAGCCAGCCTACGACCGGCGAGAGGAAGGTCGGGACCACGATGGCGAGGTACAGGATGCCGGCTTGCAGTGAGTACCAGTGGAAAGTCTTGTTGACGAAGAGGGGGAGGACTGAGTCGAAGGATGCGGTGAGCGAGGCGAAGACGAAGCAGGCGAAGAGGGATGCGAGGAGACGGCGGGAGGTGAGAAGGGTCAAGAAGGCCGGTAGACGGGATTTTTTCACGTCGG
The DNA here is from genome assembly GCF_041956645.1 of Rasamsonia byssochlamydoides. Taxonomy (NCBI): domain Eukaryota; kingdom Fungi; phylum Ascomycota; class Eurotiomycetes; order Eurotiales; family Trichocomaceae; genus Rasamsonia; species Rasamsonia byssochlamydoides. Next base: position 95,646 of record NW_027192475.1, on the reverse strand, counting down.
CATGACTATCACTATGATGATTGTTTTCGTATGTTGTACGGGTGCTTCCCCTCTCTCTGTCTTCGCAGGAAGAAGCATGTATACGGCGGGCCTCCGATTCCTCCGGCACAGAGGTAGCAACAGTGGCGATATCTTCAGCTGCTGCATGCTCAGTCCCATCCAACCACCTCTTATCCTTCCTCTCAACAAACAAAACCCTCAACCAAAAATCCACCGCGATAAAGGAATAGCACACCGCAAACACGGCATCATACCCCGCCCGCTGGAACAGGACACCCCCAAACAACGGCGCAATCAGCAGGCCGACGCTCATTCCCAGACTCACGAAGCCCATGTACTGCCCCAGACGGCTTTCGTCGATCGTGTCGACGAGGAGCGCGAGGCCGACGACCCAGACGACTGCCGCGGAGATGCCCTGTAGCAGCCGGCCGATGATCAGCACGGCGATGCTGGTGCCGACGTTGAGCATGATCGTGGCGCCCGTCAGGGCGATCAGGCCGAGGAGGAGTGGCCAGCGGCGGGCGGAGATGCGGTCGGAGATCCAGCCGCAGATAGCTGTGGTAGTTAGCACAGAATTTGTGGCAAGGAAGGAGGGAAAGGAAGTGGAGTGTTTTCGTAAAGTTCATAACTGTAACACGTACGAGAAAACACAAGCAGACCCGCTCCGTAGACAGCAAGGAGGATGGATACCCAGTATTGCACTGCGAATGAACAGTTAGCACGACTGAACTGAGCTCGACTCGACCAGACTCTTGTCACATCCAAGGGCTTGACAGAGACGTGGCAGTGGACTTGAACGAGCAACGATATCACTGATATAGATAATAGCTGTAGATAGGCCTACTTACCCCTCCCCGGATCCGCATGAGCCCTCTGCTCCAGCGCAAATGGGATGACGGGGACGATGACGCCGTAGAGGAAGATCTAGCAAGGTTGTTAGCCATGCCAGTGGACAATAGAACGACTATCTACTAGGTAGGTAGTCAGGTGCATATTGTATATACCTGGGTGATACTTACATCGGTAAAGACAGCACACGTGACGGTCAACACGGCAAACCAGTTACTTGTTCTGTACTTCAATCCTAGGGGAGCCATGGTGGGCATTCAATTGGAGGCAAAGTCAAGCACAGGAGCAACGATGGACGTGGACATGACCGTGAATTAGAACTATGTAGAACGAAGTTGTTTCTAGTCGCGTCACATCCGCATATCAGGCAACAATCCAGGTAGGTAAGGTAATCCCTCGATTACCTTAATAATAATAATAATAATATAAACCGCAAGTATAGCACCTACCCAATATCCGTTACCAGATTAAATATTAATCAGGTATTAGTTACATCAGTTCTTTGAAGTGGAGAAGGCGAGCACAGAAAAAGGTTTAGGCGTCCGCGGGATCCGAATGACATGGATCCTTGGCATAGTTCCAATAATAGTGAATATTATATTATACTACGAGTCAAGCGTGATCCAGCAATGCAAGTAGCCTAGCAAGAGGTATGTAGCTTCAATGAAGCTGACGACCTGTACAAGATCATGTTTCTCCAAGTATGTATGTACAGTACAGACGATGAAGAGAGAGAATGGACAAAGACTTGGTCAAGTGATCCCGCACCTTATTCAAAAAGAAAGCTAATAATATATGCCTGAAGCTAGCCAGTCTAACTCTGCGCCAGTCATGCTATGAATATGTACACTAGATGACCCGACCCTGTACGGAAAAAACCCCACAACCCCAGGTACACCAAACCACTGCATGAAACATGCAATATACATCGAAGAAATTCACAAGGAGAAACAAGACAAAGGCCTGCGATGACTTCCACATCAAGCGGAGTGTTTTGGTCCCAGCACAGGGAAGCATATGTAACATCCATCAGCTCAGACCAATGCAGAAATGACGCAATGCAGTTTGCCGTAAGATTACAAGAGAATACATCGATCATGCATAGGTATAGTAGATAGAGAGGATTCAAGAATCGAGTAAGATAGCGGAGAGTAACTACCAGCTAATCCCTCACTCTCCTGGCACCAAAGTAGGCGAGGTCGACAGCTGTGTCGTTCACCCCAGCGACAGGGGCGGCTTCTTCCAGCATCTCCCATGGACGAAGAGGATATGGGCCGATGACACGCCCACGATGCTGGATGCGAAGACGGTTGACCAGGGAGTTCGGATCTTCGGATGATCCAGTGGGCATCATGCTGGCACTAGTAGACGGCGGAATTGAGGAGGATCCGCTCGCAGGAGTTGCGGAAGGCGTCATAGACGACGTTGGTCCAGAGGTGGCTGGAGACGGTGCAGAGGCCGGTTGGGAGGACGTAGTGTTCAAGAAGTCGGGAACGGGACCAAGAAGATACATTAAACGAGGCTCATTGTGAACGTGGAGGAATGGTGGGCACCGTTCCCGGAGGAAACGGGCGCACTGCTGGCGAGCGTCATCTGGAAGTGTATCGACGAGAGACGCTGCAACATCAAGAGCATAGGTCGGTAGGGAATTACCAGCATGGGATTGCTGTGCAGATGGCGTGAATGGTGACGGAGTGATGCCAGTTTGCGGGCGGGAGACCATACTCAATGGAGACCGCGACAGAGCAATGCAGCAGATCGTGATCAGTAGACGAGACTGGTCCAATAGAGTATTAGGTCGCTGGGATGCAGATGGTGCCAGTGCCGGTGCGTCAAAAGCAGCCCGATGAATGGTAATCATCCGCAGCATGGCTGTGAACCAGAAGATCAAGTTTTCCTCGCACACTGACAGGGAGCGAGCAACCTGGTCCGCCATCGTGCCGCTACGATTCTCACTGAGGCTTCGAATATTCATCTGTGTCAGGACAAGCTTTTGAAGCAGAGAATTCATTTTTTCCACCAGAAGAGGGGCCACAGAGGGTATCCCGAGTTCCGGAATACTGTACGCAAGGCCATCGACGATCGTGAGGTAGACTCGGGCGGTTTCTCGCAAATTGCTCCGTTCGACTGGCGAGTCTCCCTCGAGTGCGCTATCCGATTGTGCCACGGCAAAGAATCCTTTTTCGGCGCGTTGTCGAATCTGCAAACGTCAGGACGGGCGAGGATGGCGAGCAGGATGACGAGTTTCTTACCTGGTGCACGGCGTCTTGGCTCATCAAGGCCACCAAGTCGAGCCAGTGGGTTTGCCCGGCTCGAACGTCAGCAACAGCCACTTTGAACATGATATCCACAATACCACTCTTGACCTCTTCTCCGCCTTCCATGTTGAAGAGTAACTGCAGTTTCAATTGGCAGAACGGTAAAGAGCAATTGTCGGCCATGTTGATAGCCTGCTCTGCCTCGGAGAGGCTGTTATTCTCCCCTGCAAAACGATTAGCATAATATAGCAAACATATAGGAACACGTGACAAACCTGGTCGTTCATGGAAACCTAACAGCAGGTTCAATGTCCGCCGAACCACGTCAACGGTGAGCGGATAGCGTTCTAGAAGGCTATGTATGCAACGTTGAGTCATAGATTCAGGGTGTCGAATGAGAAGATCGCGAAGAAGTGGTATTATGTAGTTATCAAAAGACGATCGCACACTGTCAAAGCCAGGCTGTGCCGCCTGCGTGGCAAGATATGCAGCAGTATTCTGAATTATGCCGAGCGCCTCATCTGAATGCTTTGATAAAAACTCCTCCTGCGCCATCCGGAATCGATATGACAGCTAAATAATAAATCAGCAACAGAAAATACGAAGCAAATTATGCGCTTAAATCTTACCAGATCCGTGAAGGACACACGGTTGGAATCAGGAACGAAGAGTTCAAGCAAATCCAGATGGAGCTCAGCCAAATGCGGAATAGCAGACCGTGTCGACTCGGATAGCATTAGCTTCTTCACCATGGCAGAGAAAGCGGGTAGTGTCACGCATCCAACGCCAACGAGGGGAGCGAGGATGTTTGAAAGCTTTGGCCGGGTGGATGATTTCAACAACCCTTCAATCCATCGGATCAGCAAGAGATCAAAGTGCTTCGGATTGAATGATCTCAGCTGGACCAGATGTCTGCAAATGGTGCTGGCAGAGAATTTTCCCTGATCGTCACAGAGTTCAAGCTGCTGAGATAGTTTCTGGAATATCATGACCAGCGTATTGTCGTCCATGCTATTTCCAGACGACAAAAACTGCTCCAAATCATCGTTGAATAATGAATTGGCGTCGTTCAAAGTCTCGGCCATGTGCTCGGACACTGGAGAAGATGCTGCCAGCGTGAACTTACGATCACCCCTTGAGAGCTCTTGTCGCAAGACGACAACAGCATTGACCTCACCAGGGAGACGGTGGCCAAGTTCGACGAGTGAGAAAACGAGATCATAGATCGGCAGGCCGCTTTGTTTTACGCGGGCAAAGGCCTCGAAGAAACTTTTGAAGAGGTCATTCAACGCACCGATAGCGGAGAAGCAGTCAAAGTGGCGATTTACAGTATCGACTGCCGAGGCGAGGACAAGAACATTGTCAGAGTTGGCAGCGTCACTCAGTACATCTGCGAGCATCGACAGGTCCCCAAAACTTTCGAGCGTATTTCTGACCGTGAAGAACTCCTCCGGAGTTAAGGAAGAGATTTCCACCGAACTGGCAGAGCTCTTGTCAGCGACAAACCTTGAGCTATCTTTGTAGTGCTCGGAGACGCCACGTCGAAGCCATTGGCCAATCTCAGACTTGACAGACCAGCTCAGATGATTATGATCGATGTGGCAGATCATGGCATTATCTCCGTCGATTCCCGTTCTGAATAGGCCCGGAAGCCGTTGTCTGAGGTCAGCTTTGACTGCCCTCGTCACATCCTCTTCCGAAAGGGTCAGGCCAGCACGAGCCAGAAGGGTATCTCGAAGATTCCGCAAATGTTGTGGCAGTCGACTGACTGGAAGCTGAGAAAGCAGCCCAATATCACCTGGAAGAGAAGTTGCAGCAGAGGACTGAGACGTGCCGCCTTCAGAAGATGCTCCTTGAAGTTGTTGTTGTCGGTATTGCTCAATGGCACCTCTCGCAACCAGCCACTGCAGGTACCTGCCAACCGAGAATGTCTGCGACCGGACCAATTCGACCACCACATGATAAATGTTTGCCATGTGCAGCCTGAACTTCTCGCGAGATTTGGCCAGGAACGAAAAGATATGAGCATCGACATCAATTCCCAGCCGTTTCCATTTCCGCAGCAGGCGGACGGCGATGTATACACGAACGAGACCCTGACGAAAGGGGGTTCCCGTCCATTCAAGAAGCTCAGAGATTAAGGCTTCCCGGTCAGCCATCGTGCCCAGACATGCCTCGGACAGGGCGGTCACGTCACAGACCGAGCGAGCGGCATCCAAAAGGTGGATGATTTGTTGCTGTGGCGAGCGCTGAGCAACTTTGCGGTAGTCTTTTGCTTGCTGAACACGCGCATTACGAATTTGAAGGGATTGAAAAATGGCATTTTCCGTAGGGTCGTCCAGGTGTAGGCAGGACGAAAGGACGTCATGATATCTGTCCCATGACCGGGGAAGAACAACGGATGAGGTCTGTTCACGACTCAGTCGTCGAACCAAGAGGGAGATTCGATCGACCAGGGGTTTGAGGAGTTCCTTGGGCTCCGTAGTGGTCGCCTGCGACCAAAGTTTGCTATTAGTAAAAAAAAAAAGCAATCCATTGAGAATAACCTGATGGCGACACTTACTTGCCGGAGCTTTTCGAGCAGAAGCTCCACCAGCCGTCGCCCTCGTTTCCGGAACCGCACAAGATGGTCCCAGTAGATTCCTAGCATCAAGAGCCAGATTGGCAGAGTATCCAACGAGGCATTTTCGAGCGAGGAGAGATACCAATCGAGATAGCAGTCTTGGTCGAGCAAGTTCTCAAAGAATAGTCGAGCCGCAAGTCTCACCCTGTGAACTGGTTAGCGAGCTACGTTGTCATTGCTGAAGAAGGCAATGAAGACGTACGCGTAGGTCATTTTCATTTTCCAGTCCCCCTTCCCACAGGAACTGATCACTCCTTCCAGGAACTGCTGCACGGTAGTGGTCCAGTCTCGGACCCATTTCACCTCGAGCCCAAGAGCCAATGACCCGCTCGTTCCTTTCCTCCTGAAGGCCCGAATCTCATTAGCCCCAACACACTTTGCCAACCAGACAGCCCTTCCAATGGGAATCCATTTGCTCAGACATTGGTCGAGAAGCACCTTGCCTCGAATCCCGTGCGGAATGGTGCGACTCAGCCTTCGCAATGGAACGGATGGATTGGCCAGGTCACGCAACCAGGCTTCTCTCTTGTTGTCGGTCAACGTGACCCGTGGCGGCGGCTTGAAAGTCGACGCCGAAGCGACCTTGCTATGGGCTTGTCTCTTCTCAAGAGCGGCGGCAAAGACGGATGACAGCACCTGCAAACCGGAACGATGCTTCAGTTGGGCGTACAGAGACGGCCGTGCGGTGTTTGATTCATTCTGAGAGACTTGTGTCCGGTCATAATGCCCTTGCTTTGTAGTCTGCTCGCTCAAGACATCTTCGGGATGATTTCCGGTCCAGGGAGAGAAGTCGGCAACTTCTATTATGAGATGCAGTCAGCAATCTATGGTTGGTCGGCAACAGGATTGCAAGAAGGAAGACTTACTGTCGCCTTTCAGAATAGGTGCAATCGATGGGACCTCCAAACGGTACGGTGTGGTCTGGACTTCCCGTTCGGATGTGCTGTCCTTTAGTACAGCGATTCCTGACCCTGATTGTTGCGGAGGAGCGTACTTCCAAGGACGGATGGGAAAAGGAGGTGGAGATGCGGGCTTTATTGCCTGCGACCCTGGGTTCGAATTGCCAGCGGAGACTCCTCCACTGTACGTCTCTGATACCAGCTCTTGAAACGAGCATGCCGGTCGTCCACGCCCTGAGACGGTCGCAGGTCGCGCCGTTCCACTTGCTGGAGCACTTCGCAACTCCGCGCTCCTGTTAGCAGTCTTTCCGTCCCCAACTGGCCCCGAGACATTGGTATCCAACTTCGGTCTCTTGCTGGGATGTTCGCTTTCAGGGAGGATCGAGTCGTTGCCGGTTAAGTCGATCACTGTCTGCTGCCCATTCGGCGGCGGTGCAGCCGCCATTGACGGCTTGTCCGGCAGATTGGCGGAGGAGCTCAGGGGGAGAGAGCCCGTCGAGTCTCCGGCCCTCCCTCCACTGGGGATACGGGATTGATTTGCCCAGGGTTGGACGCCACTTGGAGGATGTGGTATCATCGCAAGTACAGCGGAGGCATGGCGTCTCTCCGAACGCCGGATATCAGGGCATTGGAGCGATTGGCAGTCCGCGAAATATCCTAGGTAGTGCTCTGACTGCCCCCCCCAAAGTATCACCCGAGGTATACGAAATGGTCTTGTCAACGATTCCTCTTTCGCTGGTCGTTGGAGAGTTGGGAGGGGGCGTGGATCGGATGGGACCGATGAAGGATGAAGGCGAAATAGAATGAGAAAGATGCAGTGAATGCCTAACTTGAAGATATATATGATGATGAGCTTTGAACGTCAAGTCCAAAGCAACACGAGAGTGAATATACAAAGTGGTAAAGGAGAGGTTGAACCCAGCGGGACGTGATAGGGTTCTTAGGCACAGGCCTGCGGTGCTCTGTGCTGGCGGTAAATAACAAGCAGTAAGCTAAGACCTAATCATGCTAATAATATGGGGTGACGAGGAGACCCGGCTGGCAGGTGCTCTCCTGTGGGATGCGCCTTCCGCGTTCCGCTTAGCGGCGATAGGTCCTGACCGTACCATACAGTATAATTACGCGCGTGTCCACTTTACAAGCAGATGGAGCCGTGTATTATAACATAATATGACAGGACCTGACGATGGATGTATTGTTCTCCTCGGACTTATCGCCTCGGCGGCAGGCTTAACTGCTTGTGCACGGCTTGATTAGCTTATCTCCCGGGGTTGAGAACACGGATCCTGTCTCCAAGATCTTGTCATCCAGTCAGCACTCCGGTAATCGGGCAGCCGCTTCCAGAACAAAGACAACAATGCGAACTAATCCAGGGTCCAGGACAGGCAATATTAATATTTTACACATCATGTTTATCCATCATTCCATCCTCCGGGGTCTTTTTTTTCGGCCGCCACCAGGTCAGGCTGGAAGGTGGTCAGTTGCCATTATCAAATCTGTCGGCAGATCGGCGCGAGAAGACGACCTTTTCCAAGGTTGGGCATGAGAGAGGATCCACCAGACCATGTCGTCCATACGGTACGGACTCACGGACGGAGTTGGCACTCCGTCGTTACCATTATCCTATCATCTGCGCCCTCGACTTGCATCCGGGCTGAATTCATCCCATTGCTCAGACCCTCCGTTCGTTCCCCGAGTGTTCCACATCTGCATTCGAAGAGGCGATCTCGCTCCCAAACAGGATTCAGGTCCCTCCCTTCGATGCAGCAACCTCTGTGCCACTCAATGCACATTTCCGTGGCATGCGTCAAGGATTCGCTTGGTTGGCCCTGTCCTCCATGACGGATCAGATTTAGGCTCGCGACTATCATGACGAGAAAACACCCCACAATCTTGTGGCGGTCTACCCATGCACCGCAGCACAGGTCCATACAACACCACTCTTGTGAAACTAAGACACCTTCCTGCTATTCCAGAGTACGCCGTACGCAGGGGCCGTAAGGATTCGTACTTTGCTCCGTATGGCCGGTGGTTAAATGGCATCATCTATCACGCATCAATAATCATGAGCACTCTTAAAGTGGATCATGGCCCGCAGGCCCTTTCTTTGGGGTCCGGGCGAAGGAGGCCCGTCAGGCTGTCACTGCAGATATGCTGACAAACACAACAGCATCCGCTCCAATCCGGACAGTCCAAGTCGATCTCGCCTTGAGTTCGTTGCCAGTGAGAAGACACGCCACAGTCAGCTTGACACCTAAGATCCAGTATCTCTGAGCGAAGTTGAGGACTAAATGATTAATTTAAGAACTGAAAGATCCAGTTATATGGGTTCAACTATTGCGAAGATTTAAATGGCTACTGGAAAACGCCACAGGTTCTGAATTTAACAAGTTACTGCGTACTGTTCAGCCAGCCTAGGCATCTATCGGGGAAGTGAGATTTTGGGCAACGTGATTATCCTCCTTGGGGTGCGCCTAGCCCAGACATGCCCGAAGCACCTGACATGTCCTCCATCAAGGACACTTCAGTTTCCGGTTAATGTGGCCTGATAACAAATAATAATACCCTCGGATCTACGCAGGACAAGAAAGCGGTTGACTCGTTGGATCCAACGCATCGACAGAGAGCTCGATTCACCTTATCACATTACATATATAGCGGATCGTTCCACGAATTCTTACTTATCAATATTTTCAAGGGTCAGGTGTAAAGAGACGCAAGAATGAATTTAAGGAAATCGAACCCACTCAGAGTTCTGTCCAGCACATATTTCTCCTCCAATGTCGACTCTCGCCGCAGAAAAGTCTAGACGTAATCCTAACAGTGTGCAGTAATCAGTTGAGTTGGTAACAACAGATAAATCTCCTTACTGAAGCGAATCTGAGTAAAAGCAGTACCCCTGACAAGGTACAGCACACACCTCAGGCCATGCCACTTGCATTATTCATGGTGATCATTGTGCAACAGAACCATCGGCGTGTTACGCTCGATCATCAAAGAGAGCCACATCCCTCGGTCTCGAATACCGCGACGGAGAGAAAGGAAAATATTCCGATTTCATCTCACCTAGTAATAAAGACGAGAAATCTCTCCCCACGCAGGACCAGCTTGGCAATGCAAAGAATGATAACAATGATAACAATGCTGGGTGGCTGGATACGATAAGCGGAGCTCTCCGTCGGTACGCCGGCTAGGAATGGTTAAGCGCCAGCACGTGTGGAGGACCTCATTCCAGATCTGGAGCTGCCGTGGACCTGGACCATCGAACTCCCGTCGCGGTTTTGGCATCTGCGCGGGTGGATAGTTACTTGATTCCCAAGCTAATTATTCACAATGGCATCCAAAAAGGACATGCGCAGGGCGGATCTCGGTATGTTGCTCCTGTCTCTTTCCCAGTTGACTCTGGTCAAGTCATTTCCTGCGTGCACTCCAGCTACATCATGACTGACTTTGCAATTTGCGGATCTAGTCATTCCCTATGTCGACCCGCCCAGGGATAAGAACGAGGCCGACATGTCAGGTACGAACGGTTCTACGTAGAAACGGATGGCGGTGGATTGAATCAGTTATTGATGGTGGTGTCCAGGTGCCATGACGTCCACCTTGCCAATGGCGGCGGTGAGTGACCAGATAGCCTATTGAGAGAATAAGAGCGTGTCCGGGTGCTAACTGGGTGCCAGATGTTCACCAGGAGCCGGTGAGTCGAGGGAGTCATCAATCGGAGCGAACAGTTGACTGATTGCAATCCCATGCGCAGACTAATCGGATGGTAGGTCGCGAGAGACACGCTTACCCCCAGGCGTGCAGACAGAATGGTCGGACTTACATCGTTGTCGATAGGGTTTCTTTGATCTTTGCTCTCCAGAACTGGCTGGCGGAGACGCCAGAGCAGAAGAGGATAGCAAGCACGCCGGCTTATATGTCTGTTTTCATGTCCCGTAAGTCTGCTTGTTGTGTCAGATACTGGAAGTCCAAACGGAGCGCTGACAACAATTTGAATTCCCTAGTGATGGCCGTAGCGGTTGTACGTTTCCTTGACACCAACTCCCGACGAACAGATCATTCTCCTAACTTCACACTCCAGACTTATATGCCTCTCTTCCTCCCTCCGCCGCCTGGTCGAGGCGCGGGTACTCCAGCTGCCCCATCACCGTCCCCTTCTCCATGAGATTATAATTCTTCGGTCTTGATAATTCGTCGGTCTTGATAGGAGGAAAGAAGGAAAATAAGGAGGCTCGCAAGCTATGTGCGAAGCCTTGTTTCACAGCAGTATACCATCTTCTAATTTCCTGTAACTTACATGTAATTCTAAGCTATGGCTGGGAATGAAGAGCAACCTTGAATTGATCGTGTTAATGCGCTATGCGAAGCTGGCATCCTCTCTTGCATTGGAATTTAGAAACCATAGACGCCGCCTCTACATCTCTCACTTATACAATAGCAGCATTAAACAGTGGCTTCCTCCTTGTCCTTTAGTTTTCTAGCTGAACCTCACCCACCCCCTCCTCGCTCGATCAGGTCTTTCTTTCTCTCTCTCTATTTTTTCTTTTCTTTTTTTTTCTCTCTTTTCATTTCTTTTCTCTTTCTTCCATCAAATTGCACATTCAGGCTGCGTAAACTGGCGGTATGTATGGAGTATAATTGAAGATTGACGTAGACTAGGGGGCCCGCACCTGGACGGGAGCTACTAGGCGGCTGTGCTGTGATGGCTGCAGTGGTCATTCATTATTAGTCGCCGTGTCCTTGCTGACGGCTACGGTGGAAAGATGTCGGCAAAAAAAGTACTGGCCAGCACAGCACGACCCTTGAGTTCTACTGTTCTAGACTAGAGCATGGCAAAAGAAAAGAAGATGATAATTCGTAGACACAGAGAGAGATCGAAACCATAGAAGGTGCCAGATACTTGTCCTCTGCCACAGACCGCCCGTGTTGGCCAGTGAGGGCGTTGGCCACCTTGCTGAGTCAGGCGGTCCTCCACGGCTGACTGGTCGCCCCTCGACACGTCCTTTCCACTCCTTCCTCGCTCCGCCTACTAATTACTTACGTCCTCCTTTGCAACTCTCCAGACAATCTCCTCTCTCTCAACTCTCTTCGCTCGACTTCAACCACTTCACGCTCTCCTCCCTGCGCGCAGAGAACTATCATCATCATCTAAAGAGACTTCGTTTCTCACCTCCGATCTTTTATTCTACACCCCTTTTCTAGGAAGGTTCTCAAAGAAAAGGCGAGTTTATGTCCATCGAAAACCTTAAGACCTTCGGTAAGTCGCCCTCGCCACCGCCCGACTCTGCTGCCCCTGAACAGCCGGTGCTCAACACCCTCCAACTGGGAAAGCACGCTTGTACCAGTGTCGACGCTCATGTCGTCGATTTGGGGGTTGTTGCACCATTGCGAGAGCTGGAGACGTCATTCCAAGTCGGCCCTCGTGATCAAATCGCAGCTGTCCGTGGGGAGCGGGGTAGTTTTTTAAGTTTGGCATGAGGCTGACCCGATCCTCCACACATCACAGACCCCTTCGCCGAAGCTGACGAAGACACCGGCGAGTCCAAGCAGTCTCAGAATTACATACACATACGTATTCAACGTACGTTGGCCTCCTTACCATCTCTCCGTCAGTCAACGAGTTAAATGCTAACCCAGCTTGCAGAGCGCAATGGTCGGAAGACATTGACGACCGTCCAGGGCCTTCCGAAGAAGTTTGATCAAAAGAAGATCTTGAAGGTGATCAAGAAGAAGTTCGGTATGTACACCTGCGCGTAAACGTGCACATGAGCGGCCTGCTGACCAGCTGTATTACAGCCTGCAATGGCACCATTGTCCACGACAGTGAAATGGGGGAGGTGATCCAGCTGCAGGGAGACCAGCGCAAGGATGTTCAAGAATTCTTGACCGACAAGAAGGAAGGGCTCGAGCTTGACGCCAAGACCATCAAGGTAGGTTACATCTCCGTCGAAATCAGCGAGCAGAGCTAACCTCCGCAGGTCCATGGGTTCTAGAGTCAGACGCGACGCCCGTCCGGTCCCTCCCGCCAAATCTATCCCTCAGGGGGGTCGATAGAAGTCTTGTCGTTTGTCTCGATCTGTGAGCGCCCTGGACCTTCAACAGATCACCTTTTCAATCAAAAAACTTCTTGCCTTCTCTTCTTCTGGCCCCCAGCGGGTTAGATTTGGGCCTATCAGTCGAAATACAAGACGACCTCGCTCATCTGCAGTTTCAGCCTGCGGGGGAGGTAGAGGAACGGCTCTCTTTTTGTTTGACTGGTTTTAATGGGAACGGGATGATGGCTGGAACGCGGCGTTGTAGATACCCATAGACGATGTTCGATTTATTCTTTACTTTTCTCTGTCTGTCAGTCATTGTTCGTCGTTTGGAACGGGAAGATGGCAAGCTGGTAGTGACCATGATTGCAAAGTGATGGTCTCTGCTTGGGATTGTTGAGGCTGGTTTGCTGGCATTATGGGGGTTGACCGGTCACAGTGATTGATGTCTGTGTATCGTCTTGTTCCTTCCTCTGTATGTCTAGCAAATTCTCTCATTATTGATTGTCACTTTCGTTTCTTTCCTTTCCTGGTAGTATTGTGCATCGCAGTATTGTTCTGCTTATAACGGTCTTTTTGAGGTACGAGGCATGTCCGACAGTCAAGCCAGAACTTGTTTTCTTTCTTAGTCTTCTCTCTTTCTTTCTCTTTGCCTTCACACCAGTAGATTTGATCGGACAGTAGATTTGATCTGAGTCTGACAAAGTCGAATCGAATCGAATCGAATTCTCTAGCCATAAAGTAAGAAAGAGAGAAAAAGAACAACGTAACTGGATAGCAGTAGCCGTGGCTGTGGCTGTAAAAATAAAACTACAATAAAGTACAGTCCGACAGACAGACAGACAGACAGATACATCCCGAACCGAACAAACACCCTTTCACCTTGTCAATAAATGGAATGGATTGGAATATAATGGTAAACGGAACGGCAAAGTTACACACGCGGACGGTAAGGACGAATAATCTTGAAACAACGAACAACAGGAGGAGGGAAAACAGGCTGAAGAAGAACTAGGACTGGCACTGGGAGAACCTGCCCTGCTACCGCTAAAAAAAGCTGACAGGAATGTCTAATCTAATCTAATCTATGATTGCGAAGAAGAGCCGGAAGTAGTGCTGCTGCTGCTGCTGGCTGTAGCGGTGGCAATCCACTCCCACAGTTTCTGCCCCATGACAAAAGCAGGCACCTCAGGCTCGTTGTCGCGCGTCAGATGCAGTTGCAGCAGCAGCAGGGACATGCTCACGAAGCTGGCGACGGAGAGGACGGATAGGGAGGCCGTGGTTTCGCGTTTGATCATGGCGTGGTTCTGGGTTGCGTGGTAGAGGAAGGTTAGGATCTAGATAGAAAATAACATGTTAGCATGGATATCTCCTTGATTCCTTTCGAAGGGGGGGAAAGGGGGAATTGGGTTCTACGCACCGTTGTGATGGAGATCCATGCGGGTAGCAGCAGTCGTGGATCGGACGAGGCGCCGGAGAGATACAACACCCAGGACGTCAGATATGCGATGAGGCCGTTGGTTGCGAGGAGACGGATTACTACTGCTGGGGGACTGTAGTTTAGGAGCCTGTTGATTGTTTGATAAAATATCAGACTTCGTTCATTCATCATCAGGATTATATGTTTGGGCACCAACCAGCGAGACATCATGCAGTCCATGAAGAAGTAGGATAGGTACGCGGATGCGCAGCACTGTGGTCAGTCAGTCTATACAATCCTAACATAACCAATTCATCATAGCTCCTATTCTCGACAGGGCAGGCCGGAGTAGACAGCCTACATACCCACATAATCGCCAACGCAACCTCCGTCACCCGAAACCTCCGCTCAACATCCCAGTCGGCCAGACTACTCCCCACGATCGCCGCCGCCCATCCTTCCCGCCACATTCCCGCTCGAATTCGGAGCAGCTCTGCCAGGAACGTGAAGGCGCAGCGCAGCCCCCACCACGCGGCTGGCACGATGCTCAAAGCCCGACAGACGAGCAGCGGCACGTACCATTTGCGGTCGACGCCTAGGATGACGGCCACGCGGGGATGGCGTGCCGCGCGGCGACCGGAGGGATCGGTTTCACGGTCGTTGTCGTCGTCGTGATGGTGGTGGTGGTGAGGAGGAGGAGGAGGAGGAGGAGAGGAGCGATGGGATATAGACGCCGAGCGAGATGATGCTGGAGAGGGCGGGACGACGGTGGGAGAGGATGCAGCGTCGTCATCATCATCGTCACGATCGTCATCGTCATGATGGTTATTGTTGTTGTCGTCGTGGATATTAACGTTCCCCCCGATCCTGCTGCGCAACAGCGGGACCGGGGGCTCGGTACCAGAGGCCTTGACGGCCCTCACAACCGGATCGGATTCCGTCAGCGGCGGTTTGGAGGACGAACGCGACGCAGGATAAGGTGGGAGAGAGGCATTGCGGCTGGTGGAAGCCAGAGTTTGGTGTTCTACGGCATGTGCAGCCGTGAGTATGAACGAAACAAGATGTGATGAAGCCGAAGCTGAGGCAGGAGTACAGCGGGTGCAGTTGTGATGGTGTGAAGAGAGATCTCGTCAAGTATGAAGTCAGGAGATGCGGAGCACTTAATTAGAGGCGTAGATTGGCATGACGCTGAAACGCCGAGGGACCCCGGAGTCCGGACATGTGGTTAGGTTTGGCGTGGTGGAGCCGTGCATTTGTATCGACGATATTGACATTACAAGCAAGCCAAGGTCAATGAATTCTATCAAATATCAAATTTATTAAATAATGCGTCATCTGTCTGAAATATTAATTGCAAGTATACAGTACGGTAACTTCGCTATTTTTAGGTCATCTACATTCTTGAGATAAGTGTGGTTTCGGACGAGTTCTCGAACTGGTCCGCCATTCTCGGTGTGAGTACATAGAACACCATGGGTTTTATTTTGACCGCAGGATCGGAGTGATTGAGGCTTCTTCGCGTTTCCTTAATTGAGCTTCCTATCATTTCATCCTTCTAGGTCGATAATGAATGCTATATATATCTTGACTTGCCTGGACAGAAAGCATGCCTGGAACTGTATGTAGACATCACTCCATAACTGGTCGTTGGTAATCTGAGAATCATGATCTTGTAGAATAATGCCATCTTCGCAGTTCTGGGTTGCCACTTGAATATCTTCCCATGATCCAGATGTCATCAAACTATACCCGCCAACAGAACGGCGACAACAAATCTGAGGGACACGGTCTTTGGCTAATGAATTAGTACCATCACACAGCAGGTGTGCAGGGACCAGAATTATGAAAGGGACCGTCGTAAATGGTGTCGTGATGAAAAATCGGTAGATGAGATGTCTCGAGATCAGTCTTGTAAAATGAGGACGAATAGTTAACTAGTTAGCCGCGACAAGAAGCAACAACACAAGGTAAAACAGACAGAAAAGAAATGTTGAATGAGACTGTTAAAGAGTGACAGGCATCCTGCCCACAGTCACATGATATGATGACACTTTCCTCAATTCCCTTAGTATCAACACCCTTTTCCTTTCAAGTTCATGTTAGCCAGAGACGAGCCAATGTCTCAGGATACCTAACCAATGGCTCCATCATCATCTCTCTCCCCTTTTTTGAGACTACCTGCAGAAGTGTGGCTACTCATATACCGTCACCTTATCCCGGATCTCCCAATATCTACTTGGTCGTGTGAGAGTCTAGGGGGCCATTTCCTCTCCGACAGCTGTTTTTCGCACAGACCGGACCATATATCAAGAGGTGGTGCAAGCATGGTACGGTTTGGTCCCTTATACAGCCTCATTGAGCATCAGGGCATACTGACCTCACATTGATACACCCGTTTGGCCATGAAAATCGTGTCAAGACACTTGCAGATTGCTTCACCTCTGCACATGGAGGAAAGCTAAAACGACTTCATCTGAAAACTAAGACTCGGCTATCCTTTCTGCAATCGCTTGAAGAAAAGGCCAGAGGACTTTCGCAGAGCTCTTAGGTAGAATCTAGATCCGCTGCGGGAGAAGAGTCGGGGATATCTGAATTGCGTTGTGAGGAGTAAGGGCCCTGCGCTTCATGGAGCAGACATGGCGTCAGTCTGATGAAGCGTTTCGCGTGGAGCTTGACGATGTTAAGGTCGTGATTAAGGACTTTGTCGACGCGGTGCGACAGGAAATGTGTCGGAAATTTCCCACTCAGCTAAAGAGTGCCATGACGACTGCCTTTTAGCTGGAGGATCTTTTCTTCTTGACAAGATGCTGTCCAACATTCCGCAGAACTGCAACACTAATCAAGAATATATCACTGACGAATCCATGAGAAAATGCAAGACCAGCTTGCGAGATTTAATGTCACTCAAAGACACAACGAAGATAAAAAGGCAGAGTATATCAACCGGGTCATCCAGCTTCCTGATATTTCATCGTCTATCCTCTTGCCTTTAACACCATCTTCATACCTAATCAGGTCTGATCCGGTTTTGTTGGTTATACTTCTGGTGTTTATATAGCTGGGTTAAGACTGAATCTGAATGATGATAGTACATAGAAGCTGGTTTCAGGTCAGAAATTAGCTTCTGCTTTCCAAAGGGAGAGGTGGGCAAGGAAGAGAAATATAGTTGTAACTGCTCATGAATAAACTAGTTTAGTAAAAAGAAGTATTGGCAGAATTGTCTCCAATACTCATCATATAATTGGAGATGCTTTAGATGCTTTTCTTTGGATGACTTCCACATCCAATTGAAAAGTTCATGTAGATGGCTTGATCTTCTGGAAGCAGGTATGTCACATAGTCTACTTCCAAGTACATATAGAGAGAATGAAGGGAAAGGGAGGGAGCAGAATGCCACAGTGTTACACGCCATATTTAAAGGGGATCATTTTCAGCGTCGATTTCCCATATTCATATTCTACTCAGTAGTTGTAAAATATTCCATTCGGACTCTCGCCAATGGCTGCTACTATCGAATAGACTGACTTGATTGGCTGGATAATCTAGGCGGTGAGAATACAATCACGTGATATTATCCGTTTTGTATCGTTTTGGATGTCCGAGAAAAAGAACTCCGCAGCGAGAAGCCGATCAATTGCACGGCATCCGGCCCTGCAGACGCAGGTCAGTCAATATGGCGTCTACCGTCGGTCTCACGTCAAGTCTCTCGCGGACAGTCGCATGTTCGGCGCCCCGTTTCCCTCAATTCGTCCCCTCGAATCATGCGCTCTCGCTCGCCGCACCCTCATGCCAACGCCGGCCTTTCTCTCAGAGCCTGGCTCCCAGAGCCAAGGGAATCGCACAGACGGTGACTATGAAGCCGCAAGCACAACCGAGCCTGCGGGCTCGTACTAGAGATCTAGTCAGAGACGCTCTGCCTCAAGATCTCGGCTTACTACAGGGGACGTTCATCCGGCCGTTATGGCAGGACATGCCTTCGATCTTCCAGCAGCCGCGGGAGAGATTGCAGATGGAGTGGCTGTGGGTGAAGTCGTGGTTTCAAAATATGGCGGGGTGCGTACTTCACCTAGTTTTGTTTGGTTACTTGCCAGCGGAGCGGCAGTTTGATTTGCAGGCGCTGACGAGGATATAGGATTATTCTATATAGCAAATGGTTCAACAAGGGGCTACCACTCCGTCTCAGAGAGAGGAGAAAGGTAGCCCGCGACCTGCATCGTCAGATGTACACCGCTTTTGCAGCGTATGCTCCTGCCTCTGCATGAATTCGGTGGATTGTGTGACTAAATACTCCTCCGTAGGGGTGACGTTGATACCTTGCGAAAGATCTGCTGTACCGGCCTTGCCAACAACCTCAGCGCTCGCATTAACAGGCGTCCCAAAGACGAAAAAGTCACCTGGTCCCTCGATAAATACATCCGAGCGCCATCCACGTACTTTACTGGCGTCCGCGTCCTTTCCGACCGTGCAACGCAGATTCCCGAGTTGCCCGATTCCGGTGTGAGGCAGGTGGTGGTGCGCATAACAAGCCGCCAAACCACGGGTACGATTCCTGTCGCTGGCACACGCGGCAGCAAGGAGCCGGAGACCACAGCCACAGGCACCCAGAAGATCAAACAGCAGAACTGCACGGAGTATATCGTCCTGCAGAAACTCCTGTGGATGGGCAAAGAGGAGGACTGGCGCATCTGGGGGCACGCGAAGCCGACGACGTTGGAGGACCTCGACAAGCCGTGGTTTGCTCAGGGATTGACGTTGTCGGAGCGTTTGTCCATGATGCAGGACCTTCTTAGGAAGAGGTAGACAGTGGACGGTTGTCTATCGAGTGAAGGATACCTCAGCACGAGCACCATCGACCGGCCTATATGGATCTCTGCTCCTCCCAGATTTCGAGTTAATATCATGTCATTCTCGCTGTGTTTTAACATGTCTCAGCCTGTATTACTCGCTATACCATTTATTTCATGTACAGTACCATCCTTTCATGACGGTGAATTCGGTCTACAATTCATTCAGTCCTATTTCCTGATCAAACTCAACAACAAGATGCACAATCGGGTGTACCGAATTCCGATCTGTGTCGTGCTAATTCCATCCCTATCAAACAGAACATAAAAAATCGTGTGGAATCAAGTTGTCACCAGGCCACGAATACATTCTTCGGGTATATATTTCAGGTCATGTCTTTCCAGTTGATGTCTGCTACTTCCGTCTGACTAGGTCGACTTCCAACCCCTCCTGCTGCACGAACCAAACATTCCGCGTCTTCCACTCCTTCGGATCGTGCAACTGGATATCAAATTCGCGCAGCAGCTGCGGCACAATCTTGTGCATCTCCATCAGCGAGATGTTCTTACCGATGCAGGTGCGCGACCCCGCGCCGAACACGAAGAAGCTCTGCTCCATCTCCTTCAGCTTTTCTGGCGACGACTCGAGCCACCGCTCTGGGATGAAGGAGTCTGGTTCCGGATACACCCTCGCGTCGTGGTGCAGCACCCACGCGTTGATGCCCACGACGGTCCCTTCGGGGATGTGCTGTCCACAGATGGTCGCGCCGCCGGCGGGTACGTGGCGTTCAAGGATCAGCCCGACAGACGGGTGCAGACGCATGGCCTCCTTGATCACCGCGCAGAGATACGGCAGGTGCGTGGTTGTCTCGCGGTAGGAGATGAACTCGCTCAGCTTGCCGGCGCGGTCGGCGGCGTCGAGCTCGTCCCGCACCTTGGCCAGCTTGTCCGGGTTCCGGATGAGGAAGTAGATGATGGCGCGCAGGGCGATGGCCGTGGTGTCCGACCCGGCGAAGACGTTGGTCGACAGGTGCACGATGACGTCGCGCGTCGACATCTTCTCCGGGTCGAGTTCGTGGATGGTGGACCAGCGCGAGAGCATGTCCTTGCCGTTGCGCGCTTCATCAAACTCCTCGCCATTTTCTGGTTTTTTCTTCTTCTCGAGCTCACCGTTGCGGCGCAGCGAGGAGCGCGAATTGACCGCCTTCAGCGTGAACTGCAGCACCTGGTTCCAGGTCTCCATGCTAGGGAGGAGGATGGGGAAGAGCGGGTTACCGAGGAGGAAGGGATGCGCTTCAGGGATCTGGCCGCAGAGACTGGCATAGACGAGCATGCCCTCGATAGCCTTGATCATGCCGTCGACATCTTTACCTTCCTGGAGGAAGCCCAGCTTCTTCGCGAAGGAGAACTCGCCGACGACGTCGAAGGCGTAGTACTGCAGCCACGCGCCGAGATCGACGGGTTTTTTGGCGACAGCGAACCGGCGCAGCTGGGCGATGAAGATCTCGGTGCAGGAATCGACAGCGGGCTCCAGCTCGAGCAGCGAGGTCATGCTGTACGCGTTGGCGACGGGCTTTTTCTGGCTGCGGTGGAAGTTCTCGTCGCGGGTGGAGAAGAGGTTCATTTGCGGTTTTTGGTTCCATGAGATGCACTGGATGGGGTAGAAGGCTGTCTGTAGCAGCAGCAGCAGCAGCAAGTCAGCAAGTTTCCTTCCCTTTCAACACGTATTCCCATGTCTTAGGGCTTTTTTAATTTTTTTTTCTTTCTGGTCTAGGGGTTATACCTTCGTAAACCCCTTATTCAACCCATAAATCACCGGCACCATCTTCGGATCCCCCACAGAAACATGCCTCGGCCCAATCCGGACGAGATTGCCATACTGCCGATGCAGTCTGATCGACGTATTGTGCGAATCGCCCTTCCAGACATCGTACAGCTTCCACAGGCGGGTGTATTTGGCGAGAGTCGGGCCGGGGATGCCCGCCAAGCCGCGTTTGTAGCGGTTCGTAATCAAGTGTAAGACAATGGCGAGGAAGAGGATGAGCGGAATGAAGTAGGTTTTTAGCAATAGGGGGAGGTTGGATGATAAGGAAGAAGAAGATGAGAAGGAAGAGGAAGAGGAAAGGAAGGATAGGGTAGATATGATTGCCATTGTGGTGTCGCCAGCACGGTTATGCCTGTGAAGGCAATTTCCTACGGAGGAGAGAGAGAGAGAGATAAGAGGGAGGGATGGAGATAGGGTTCTAGATCGTAATATGGGTACTGTGGTAGATAAGAAGAAAGCTCCTTGCAAAAAGAAAAAGAAGAAATTCGTGACTAACGATTGACGAGCCTTATCTTGATTCACTCTGAGAAGCAATAGGCAGGTAAGGATGAGTGTTGACCTAAAGAAATAGCTACAGACATAGAAACAGATATACATTATAAAGCTATCTGCTGGCAGATAGAGTACCTCAGCTCCAATGCCATAGCTTAGCTGCAGTGGGCCAGTAGCGGTAGTAGTAGTAGTGCAGTAGTACCTCGAGGTATGTACCCTATCCGATGGCTACTCCTCTCTCGTCTTGGGAGGTTTTTTTTGGGACGTACCCTTGTCTAGCTGTTGCTATTGCTGACATGCGCTGTCTGCCCAGCTTCTGTACACTGGAAATTAGGGCTGTACATAGGTAGGTACCCTACCCGATATCTAACCCAGGGAGTTATCCTAACCTAGGTAAAAATGGTAATAGTCCAGTAAAGGGGAGGTAGGCATCTTCGGATAGAGTCAAATTGTTGAAGGTGCATTTCCCGAATACCTTACCTAATTACCTACTTACGGAGTAGAGCAGTTATCTAACCGGCTTTTGAGGGACGGGGGGGGGCTTTGGCTTTGGCTGGGCATTTGTCTCCTCCCCGCGGGGAGAGCGTCCACTCATGGGGGAATGGGGAAGGGGAATTGTGGGGTTCTCTGCATGAAGGGAGCAAGCAGTGGACCACTATTACCGCCAGTCAGTATGGACAGGTATGGAGTATCCGTATGGAGTGTCCGTGTAGGTAGCCTCCCCGAAATTGTGGAGTTTGATCCCCCTTCCGTCCTGCCTTCGTCAGTCAAGATGTGTTCAGCTGAGTCCTGACAGATAGTGAGCTTTTCATTTGCTAGTATACTGTAGACAGCAGGGAATTAATAATAATGCTCTTAAAGAAGTCCTGCATCCGAAGGATGAGCATGAGCATGAGTATCCCTGACTGACGTCAATCAATAGACATCCATATGCATGTGGAATAGAGAATATATATGTACGGTACATAGATACCTACAGGTAGGTGTGCTGCTAGCAAATGACATTAAATTGTCAATCTCACACACATACGGCCAACCTCCCTACAAGGTAATCTCCATACGCTACTGCATGTTTGAAACAAGGACAGGGATTTGGATTTCTATACGTACAAGCTCTTTCCGAGGGATCTGACTGAAGAGTCATCGACGTCGATACTATCAGTAGCTGTACCTGTACTTACCTGGCTCTGACAGCTGTACTAGAGGCGGTGGTGAATAGTGGTGTTTTTGAGATGATTGTTGCCTCCAAAAAAAAGTACTATATATATGCTAGTTTATATTGAGGCTTTTGTATTACTGAAATTATGGGCGGAAATGCAGCATACCAGATGCCGTTTCCATCAGATGGCATTTAAGAGTTTACTTTTAGATTATATAAACAAAACGAGAGATAAAAATACCTATAATACAAGACTACTACTGTAGAAACTTAATTTAAGGCTTGTCATTCCACACAGAGGTATATGAATAATATAATCTTTATGAATGACAGACAGCACCACTGCGTTTTTGATCCTACTAGAATTATCCCACCTCTATAATATAAGAATATCACCATGTCATATAATATAATATTATAATAACCATCCATGATGGAACAAGGAACGGTAGTTTTGTTTAACTCTGGAAATAAATGGCTTGCTGCCTCTCTTATCTCAGTCGAGTCGACGTAGGGAGTCATCATATGGTTTTCAATTCTAAGGCATCCAATGTTAGAATAGAATTTTTTTTTAAACCAAAAAAGATGGCCACTTTCTCTTACTGACCACTTCTTTTTTTGTGTGATAATGGATTCGAGCCGTATAGTACGACCTTTTAGGAAGAGAGATAAGTCTTCCACCTATACTAAGAATGATAACTAGCTTGGAAAATCCCAATTTGGAATCAAAGTAATTGCTGAACAAGGTCCGGCCCCAATTTCCATCCCAGCTTGGGGATTTCCCCATTCCGTCATGGTCAGCTTGGTCATTCGGGCTTCCGACCATACACCACATAACTGTTTTAACAAGTTGTTAGCTCTCAGATAAACTCCCAGGGTAACGAACAAAGAATCCACCTACAAGTCGAAGATGGTATGGATTTTACGATTTCTGACATCCCTCTTTGCGTCGCTGGCGAGAACTGTTACTTCATCGACAGACCATGACTCAAATCTTGTCAAAACAGCCATAGCAGCGCCCTGGAAACCTTGCTCGGCCTGTAGTAGATTCCAGGTGCCAACCTTTTTCTGCAAGTGAAATTAGCGATTGTTAGAAGTAAATTATAAGACTGCTCCACGTACATAATATTGATCTTTAGGCCAGGCTCCCATGGGTACTTGATACTTCTTCGTATGGATGTCCACAAACCCGGCTTCGCGGAACCATTGTTCGAGATACGGCCCTGGTCTTGCAGGATACCCAGCGCGGTCAAAGGCATTGACTATCGCTGTGAAATACCTCTCGACCCCGGTGTCTTTGGTGGTTCCATCCTCAGAATAGGGTAGCAGATCATAGTCCTGGAATTCTACCCAGCCTCCAGGCTTAGTATGCCTGGTCATCAAGTTAGCAGTCTTGGCTAGCCAAGGAAAAGTATTGTGGCACTTCTCTTGGCTGAGTTTGCAACATAGGCAATACTTACTTGAAACATTGCTTCAATAACTTCTTGAAATCCTTGATGGAGTTCGCCAGATAGCGAGCATGGATGAAGTCGAACAGGCCCTCGCTATAAGTCCATTCGGCTTCAATGTCGTCAACGAGGAATCTGACATTCGGTGGAACAAAAGACGGCTGAGTAGGACTCAGATCGCTACCGATAACCTGCAGGGTCGTATCTCTTAGCTAGGCGCGGTATCTCTTACAGTAGGAAGGACACTTGCCTCTGCAGAAGGGAACTGATCGGCAAAATCAATGGCCCATATTCCCGTCCCAGTACCGAGGTCAATGACTCGCTGTGGCGATGAAATAGGTGCCAGAAAAAGCTTCCTCCCCATGATGGTGAGGGTCATCTCATGGAGCATGTCCAGGCGATCGGACTCTGTCTTATCATTCGGTAAGAGGTAGCCTTGGCCAATTAGTGAGACTGCAGTTTCAGTCCAGAAAGGTCAGCCCCTTACTGCCATCACGGTAACCATGGTAGCGCCGGCCATTCTCGTAGCGGTAATCCAGCGCAGAAGAGGTCAACGAGGCAGTGTAGGTGGAGAGCTCGTTCCCATAAGTCGAATCATTATCCGTCGCCTAAGGGGCCCATTATTAGCAGATCACAATGGCTATGGACAGACACATTGGCGGTTGAAAACCTGAACATCCACTTCGACGGTTGCCATTTTGGATTTTGGATCACACGGGATGAGGCAAGATGTGCGATGCAATCCAAGTGGCTGCTCTGCCGGTTTTTATCTTGCGTTGTCGGATGGCTCCGATGCGCAGTGACTTTAAAGCGCATATTGCATATGCATATACACCGTATCCGTCCTGACACCATTATTAGTGTGGGGGCTTTGCACCATCCACAGATTACTCCAGTCCATGCCTTTGAAGCAACATGACCACAGTTTAGATGCCATTGTGGCTTGAACCGTCTCTGAATCAACAACAGTCTACTCCGTACTCCCTACGTAGTTCAGATTCACCAAGCTGGTGTCATGGCACTCTTTTTGGCCGAATCTGCAACACCGGGCAAATAGTTGGTTAAGACAGGGGCTAGGTCTAGGGATAAATCCTACTAAATATGCGGCGCAGCAGTGACGGCCAGTTAAAAGGGACCGGTTGAACTTTAGCAGTGTCGTTTATGCAAGCGACCTGCATGTCGCTGGAGTCAATTATTTGATCTGCCGAGGTTTGCTCCGTTGATGGCCAAGGAGCCGGTTTTCTATTATTACTATTGCCAGTCTAGGCTCTCCAGATAGGGAGGGACATACCGAGTAAGGTTCCTAATCTATTCTATCATCTGTCACTCAAGAGCCTGTAAGTGTGTACTTCTCTCTTCTGGCAATAAACTCTTCGCCAAATGGGCAGGCAATGTTCAAATGACGGAGACAGTCCTCTCAAAATATTCCTGAGTGGTATGGAACCAGATTACTGTACTTTCCTCAAGATGATATCATCCAGTTGGAATATTTTCCTCGTCAAGCTTAGTTTGTTTTGTCTTCTTCAACCGCGACGACTTGTTGGAGCTCAGCAGCCTGTCAGTGAGGACAATCCAGAATAGAAATAGAAACTTGTTCAGCAAGCTTTTGAGGATCAACGTTGTGTATTTTTTTTTTGATACTCTCCATGGCAGACATATGCACTTGAACCTTTTGGTAACTTGTCAAATACTCTTCCGAGAGTTTTGGGGGACTTTCCCCCTCCAGACATGGCCAAGATTGTATTTGTAAGGCTCATAGAGCGAGCGCACAGCCTTGTTTCCCAGCAGCCTGCGTTTGTATCCAGGATGTCTTCCTGGTAAACAGGAACCGCAATCTCTCAGAGCAAGCCATTTGGCCACGGAAATTGCACAGTTCCAAGACCTAAACTATATGGAACTACTGTAAAGGCTACAGCATGGTTCTACCAGGCATGAAAACTTCCATTCCACAACCTCCGTGTGACGCTGCTCCATAGAAGTACATGCATTTACAGTGTCAAAGTTGTCCCGGGACGACTTGGAGATACACATTTCCCTTCTCAAACCGTCTGTGCAGGTCTTGCTTCGGTCACAAGGTCGAAGAGAAAAAAAAAACTGGTCAATACCAGCAACTATAGACTATTACCTACAATATAGTTGTTGTTATTTCCTTTCAATCTAAATTTATATGGTAATTTGAAAACTAAAGCTTTTTTAATTTTTAAAAAAGATATATATATATTCTTTATACTATTATCTCTAGACATCTTTTTTATTTTTTTTTTTAGAAAACTCTAATATTAGGCTCATAATTCATGTTTAAAAGTCAAAGAATTCGTATACAAAAGTTACAATTTTCTGCGAGTTTGGGTGCCAACACTGCACCAATTTTTGCATACGTTAAATCTTGTGTGTACAGTGTGTCTCCAGCGCCGAAATTTCATCAGTGGCTTTTCACATCCCAAATGCCCTAACCTAAAGGTGATTTCATTGTCTGTATAACTCCTGTTTTTTATTTTTATTTTTATATCAATAGGGAGTTTTGTTTTTCTTTTGCTTCTATCATTGAAAATAAAGAGGCAAGAGCTCTTGTCTAAAGATTTACTAACTTTACTAACTGTATCTTATCTAGAGTTGATGATATCATTACAGTAGAGTAGCTATGAGGGACGTGTTAATAGTTGGCTAAGGAGGATGAGGGTTAGGCTTCAGCAGAGAGGAAGCAGAGTAAGAGTAGAATAGTCCGAGCAGGCAGGAGTAATATGATATATAAGCAGGCAAGAGCAGATGGACTCTGAGCCAGCAAAAGCAGTATATATACGGAGCAGGAGGGTTTTACTTCTAGCAGGGGAGCAATTCAAAGTAGCGGGAGCTTACATAGTCGGAAAAATAGACAGCAAGAATATGCTTTTTCCCCCTTGGCATGCAAGTTTGTACATGTACATATACCTGGGTAGCTTTTTCATGTAGTTGTGAGTATATTATATTATACAAACACAAATTATTAAAGTTGGAAGAAAGGGACAGAATGGGACAGGACACATAGAACGCATATGTCAATTCAGCAAGGGAATTATTCTACGTTTAGAGTTTACACAAGGATGTAATAATAAGAAAGGCTAGAAAGAACAATGAATTAGTCGGCTAGTTAGTATATGCTGTTTTCAATACCCTGCCTTGTCATGCTGTTTGTTACTTTTATTTTGACTCCTTGAGGTAGTAGATAGGTGGGTAAATGACTGACTGCTGAAAGGTGGTTAGCTACCTAGGTAATTGCTACCTATACTTTACTTCATTTTGATTTTACTTGAATTTCTTTCATTTTATTATAGTTAAAGGTAATAGTTGTATGATTTGTTGATGATCATACTCTCTTCTTTCTTTCCTTTCCTTTCCCCTTCTGCTTATCTCTCTCTCTTCCCTTTTCCTTTGTCACTCTGATTCAATTCATCCAGAACGGAGAGATGTCCTGACTGACCTCTTCCAACAACTTGTTCACTGTACCCAACTGAACTGTTCATGATGATTATCGACTGGCTATCATGTTGTAAATAATGAGGCATATGTGTCCAGGCTAGTGGAAAATTCGGCGAATATTGTCATATATCATCATGCAGAATAGTACCGCTGCGTGATCCAGACATATACAAAAAGGAAAGCTACAGCTTCGAATCCACCTTGTCGAACCTCCCATGCCTCCCAGCACCAGCACTGAATCTCGCCGCTCCCTCGATGCTCTCCTTCTCGACAATCGGCGCGCCATGCTGAAACTCATAAGCAAGCGCATCCTCCATCGACGTCGCCCGATACGCCGCATAGTAGCACGACTCGCGATCGGCGTTCATACACCCCTGCGGAAACGCCACCAGCTGCTTCGCGAGCTTCGTCGCTTCCTCAAGCGCCTTTCCCTTCGGGACAATGCGGTTCGCCAGACCCATGGCCAGCGCCTCGTCTGCGGTGACAGCTCGCCCCGTCAGGATCATGTCCAGCGCTCGTCCTAGCCCGACCACACGCTGCAGTCGCACCGTGCCGCCGTCGATCAGTGGCACGCCGAACCGGCGGCAGAATACCCCGAAGATGGCATCCTCCTCGACCACGCGGAGATCCGCTAGCAGACTGAGCTCGAGGCCGCCGGCGACGGCGTGCCCGGCCACGGCGCAGATGACCGGTTTGCGGATCTGCATGCGCGAGGGGCCCATGGGGGCGAGATTCCGGCCGTTGACGGGGAGGAGCAGATTACTTCTGCCCTGAACACCATTCTTGTCCTTTGATCTGACCTGGACCTGGCAACCTCCTGCAGGTCTGCCCCCGCGCAGAACGTGCCCCCAGCCCCGTGAAAAACGCACACCTTTTGCGTGTCGTCGTTTTCGAAATCTAGGAATGCATCCCTCAATTTCCTGGCTGTCGGACCGTCGACGGCATTGCGTCGACGCGGCCGGTTGAGCGTGATGGTTGTGATGCCCTCGGGTGTCTTGCGGATTTGGACTGCGTCAGGCTCGGGGTCTGACGAAGCAGATATTTGTGTATGTGAAGGTGTGCTTTTTGTGCTTGTTGCGCTCATTTGTGTATTCCCACTAGGTCGTGTACGCAGTAGATTGATATGGGTCAATTTGTAAGTCCAGTAGTGAAGTTATGTACAGTAGAATGGTGAAAATGCCAGATAGTTATAGTAACGAACGAAACGACAACTTCTCCAGAACGAAGAGAGGAGCTGCCAGATTGAAAGAAGGGAAGAGACGAGACTGCAAATTAGTATATGAGAGCCGGTATTTTCTGACGATATATGCAGTCTGTCTCGTCTCTGTCTAATTATGTATTTTGGTCAAGTTGAACAGCCGAGGTTGAACGACTTCCAGACCGGCTAATTATCCTATCGCATCCCATTCATCCTGTGACCATCACGAGGTTAACATTCTGGGGACGGAATCATTGTTCCCCCAAAAATTTACTTAATTATTTTTCATTTTCATTTTTGTTATCATGTTTCTTTTATCGTAGTAAAAAGAAAAAAATATATGCCAGAATAAAAATTACAACTAGAATATGAGCACCTGCGAATTCGACGCTGAAAATGACCGCTAGTGAGGCCGTTTACGGCATCATTTCCACATGCCCTTACAGCAGCAAGTCGCCGCTTTAATAGCTCTTGCATGTGACTTACTACTATCCTGCACCCACTAAGCATTAATTGAACCTCCCAGAGCTGCTGCATACTGCAGTACTCCAGCTTACCCTGCTTACCATGTCTTAACCTATGATTAAACCACTGCTGAAAATGGCTCCCTTTGCAGCCAGATCCAGCTCCCCTCTAGTTTTAATGGGCCTGCTCTAGCAGCCATATAAAATGGCTTTCTTTGCAGCCTCATTTTGCTCTTACCTTCTACTACCTCCTCTGTCCCTATTATTGCCTCTCCTCTATATAGGATTTAGGATGAAATTCTTCATATATAGGGATTATTAATTAGCATACTACCTAATTACCTATATTATATCCCTAGTTTTTTTTTTACAATAATGCTTTTAAGAATAGTAAGCTAACCCTAGAGTTGATCTAGTAGATTAAGGTTCCAAAAACATAATCAAATACTTCTGCTCTAGTAGAAGGAGGATAAATTGGACCTCCCTCTCTTTCAGCATATTATGCAAATACTATATGGCTACAAAGTTTACCCAATGTTACTGATGACTTATGACTTAAGTTGGCTGGCACTTAAAGATCTGGGTAAAGATGCAGGGTTCAAGGATAACCTAGGCTATTATAACTTCTGCCATTAGACTGCAAATGAGGCTAATTATAAGTAATCTCTACTTGATTAGGCTGATCCGAACACCCGGTCAACGGCCGTTAATAGTCCGGCCAACAACCAATGAGACCCCAGCAATAGTCGCCGTTTATCTGGCAGCTATATCTACGACATTATGGCAGAAGAACGGCCTTCCTCTTACTCATGCCTCGGAAGATATGAATGAGTTCAACTTCTGAATGTTTGTTATCAGTTCTCAACTCTTCGGAAGAGAAATATCGCCTAGAAGATGGTATTCTCTATGTAGAGGTGTATTTATATTTTAAATCAGCCCGGTCAGTCAGAATGATCGCTTCGCTCCTCTATCCTCATTGGATTGCACTAAGTCTCACTAAGTCTCACTGTATCGCCTGAATTCGCATTTTGTCGCATCAAGTCTCACTTAGTCATATTAGGTCGAATTCCATCTCACTGACAGCCCCCTGAGCCTTCAGCCGAATATAATCAATACAGGTCCAGCTTATCCTCTGTGATAGATCTGAACAGCCAGAAAATCACGAATGACTCTGAGACATGTTCTTTGGCCATGTTTCCTCATTACCCCGAGAATTTCGTCAACCTCAGAATCTGATTCCTACGCTAGGTATCAACGAGCAAAACAATGGCAGCACAAAAACTATGTTTACCAAGACTTCGAACACTCTCAGCGATCTGCCACCTCCCCTGAGTCCTGACGTTGCTTCTTGTGAGGAGACTTCATGGGACGACTCAAAAGCTGGGGAAAGTCCGCATAGCTATTCTGAAACTTCTCAGGACACCGAAGGCACTCTTCGTGAGTCGGAGAGCGACAAAGAAAACATCCCTCCAAAATGGTTGCCAATAGCTCGATACTTCAAAGCTAGCGATCTGTATGGTGGAACAGGAATTCTCGGAGAAGGTCCGCAAATCTGCTACACCACAAAACTGCCAATGGACGTAGGGAATATTTCATGCTGGAACTGAAGTGGCAGTCGGAGTAAGATACATGGAGAGAGTTCCCTGCATTGCTTGAAGCATACTGGGAAAAGGTAGACATTCAGGTGAAAGAAAAGAGATGGCAAGCTTTTCTTTCCCAGGCAGAATATGTCTATGGAAGAAGTTTTGAAACAGAGTGACAGTAATCGTCTATTTTCTCAGTTATCTCCTGTCTGAGGCTATTATTTTTAGTGATGAGAGACGTACAGTTTTACCTTCTAGAATCACAGAATTGCAGTTACTAGATGTGGAGGATAAAGTATAATAACCAGTTTATAGCTTCTATTACCATTGGTACTAGCTAGGGGCTTTCTGACACACCCTCTAGTCCTTGAAAGCCAACCCGTGCAATGATACTGATTATGGTGTGATTAAGAAGTCTATAATCCTAGGAGTACGAATCAAGTTTTCGACTGCAAAGACAAACCACGGAAGAAAGGAGGATCGATTACTCTATTCTCGGTTCAAAGGAATGGTTAGGAGAACAAAAGAAGATCCACAGGTGATCGAAGAAGATTAAGTTATACAAATTTCTAATTTCTCTAAGCTCTGTTCCAGAAAGCTAACTTCTGCGAAACTGAATCCCTTACATCTGGTATTGTGAAACTAGCTCGGAGATTAATATACCTTACGGTCTTCCTTGTGGGGTGCTGGTAACCTGGGCGTATGTAAACAATATAAGGAGCCGCCACGATTATGAATTATCTGTCTTTCGATATCTTATAGGACAAAATAAGCCATTAGTCCACCTCACCGATTTTCCTCTTCACCAGCGGCGTCCTTGAATGCCGTGATTCATCATCCTGATCCAGTAGCAGCCTCCATCCTTCTGGGCAAGTGAGATAGCGGCAGTAATCAGTTGTCTCGTACAGATTGGACCTAGGTGCCGTTAGCATGCTACACATCAGCTCTGGAGATAACTTGGGTTCCAGCTGATTCGAATCAGTGAGTCGGACGTTATGAAATCCAACAGAACGAATGGATTTCACATTGCTTTTGAGAAAAGCTTCCAAGGAGGCATATGGTACTGCTAGATTGCACAAATGAAGCTGGCAGAGACTTAGTGTTCTGTGGGGAAGTAATTCCAATGGAGAGCCGCCCCCTTCTAAGCGCAGGACCTCAATGTGATCGAGTAACTCTCTGAGCAATTCCGATAAACTGAATAGATTCGGAACTTCCCACAAATGATAGTAAGGGAGCAAGAAGCAGTACAAATGAATACTTCGCAGATAAAGGCCATTTTTGCTAGTGGCCCGGATGGTGCTTGAGACAACTCAGATATGGTGTTCGTAAGACTTCTCTCCCAGGGTTATTCCTAAGTGCAGATATGACTCCAGCCACTCTTCCTCCACAGTGTTGTAAAAACACAAGCTAAGTTCAGCTAATTTAGGAAAATTTGCCAAAGCAGACAATAAGACAGTCAGATCCCTGCTGCAATCTATGATGCTGCACTGCTCTTTGCACATGTGGCGTAAAGTTATCATAAATGACCATGTATGGTGGACATTTGTCAGCCAGGTATCCAAAGTCATACAAGTCTCTTGCCTCTTCAACGTAGTCGCCAGGAGTAAAGATATCAGATTTGAACCACTCAAAGTCCAGGATTTCTAGACGAAACTTAATATGAAATCATGAATAAAAGAAGATTAGAAGGCTCTTACCAGACTTAAAAAGGTCTGGGACTACATAAGCAAAAGAAGCTATGTATAGACAAGCATCAGACTTGGAAAGGCATTCGAGGTCATTGAATCTTGTCTCTAAGAATTGAAACTTGACCTTATGAAAATTAAATAGTAAACATGCTTCTTTTAGCCCTTTGCTAATACATGACAATCTTTTAATCTCCCAAAACTGGAGAAGATCCAAAACCATCTTGAGAATCTCTGTAGAGAGAAGGTTAAGACAGGGTTTTTAGTGCTCTAAGTCCATTGCGAAGAGGATCTACAGGTAGTAAGGAAGAATCTCTCTGGTTCTATGTCTGGTAAATAATGTTGTTCAAAAAAACCTTTTAATGGACTCTTCAGATTGAATATCCTGCCTACTATAGCAGAAAAGTGAGCTGGTGGAGTTGAACTCATTAAAGGAAGAAGGCTCCCTAAAAAGAAAAAATTAGGATTTTGCTTCCCTTCAGGATAGCAGGCATTATAAGCATGGCCAGAGAAAATCATAGCCAGCTTTACGACTAATTTGTGGTTCAGCACCAGCATTTAGAGTCCTCAGGGTAAACAAAGATAATTTGCACATTCTATCCAGCTAGTATATTTGGTTAAAAGCAGATCCTCCTAGCTTTATATGTTTATTAGGAGGGATCTTCCATATCTGCTAGATATACTTGGAAAACTTTATAGTTATGTTTTCCTTAGGAGGTTAGAGCATGGCTTGCTGAGGGTACTATTCCCTAAGGATAGTGTGCTTCTCCTCAGCAGAGGAGCTTAATGCGAACCTTTCCTGCTCTAGGACAGAATATGGTGTCCTTAAAACTAATTAATATTTGCTATTTGCTACTTAACCATTTCTTGGCCTGCCTAGCATCTTCCTCTAATAGCCCCATAAGAAAAAAAGAAAAAAGGGAAGCTAATGGGAGACAGGAATGATAATGACTTAAACATATTATTACTATTGAGTAGTTATATAACTTTTAAGTAATTTAGAGCATCTAAGTATTAATAAGTAGATATGCCTGGCTTTTTCTGTAGAATCCCGTGTTACTCAGCAGAATATAGAGGCAGTTAATTGAGTAAGGTATACTGCTTTACCATATAAGCTGTTATGGGTTACCTTGCTAACTAAGCTCTCTAGCATTATTTCATATGGGCAAATATTTTGGCTCTTAGCCATGGCCTTGGATGTCTTAAGACAATCTCTTTACAGATTATAAGAAGGGATTTTCTAGATTGCTAGCAACTTCACAGACAAAACTAGCATACATAATTATCCTTTTCTCTAATATATATTTTGATTAGAGCACTAAAGGCAGCAAAGGGCCATTCCAAAAGGAACAAAAAGAAAAGGTTCATTTATGCCAGCTGTGCTTCCCTCAATAATTGCCCTTACTCTTTGCTTCTCTCATAGGAACTTGAGTTATGATACTTAGTTAAAGATCTCCTGAGCAGTGGACTGCTCTGGCAGTCATATAAGGATCTTCCTACTAAAATGTCTTAGAACATGAAGCAAAAGCATAAAAAAAGAAGATACTCTATCTTACCTTGCAGTTTAGGCATATAGAAGCTATACTCAAGAATGCCTCCAAACCCCCGTAGTAAGGAATGCAATAGTGCTAAATGTCACTGCCAGTATAGTGATAGGCTGCAGGGAAGAATTATATTTAAAGGCTATACTCAAATAATGCCAGGCATGAATCATCCTTTTTAGTGGCCCTGAATCTTGACAAGGCTCAATTCTATGGGTAGGCTTATTTTCTATGCTGATGAATTCCAGCTCCTTTAACAAATCATATGCATTGTGAAATATACCCTTAGTCCAACATTTCCTAATAACCAGACCAAGCCAAATGCTTTAAGTGCTGGGAAGAGTCTCTCTTTATGGCCAGACAGCACAGCCAACCTCTGGTAGCACATCCTTAAAAAGGTCAAATTCACAGCACTCTCCAGTTACTACTTCATATATTACTGCTCCTAGCTGCCTAATATCTGTCTGGATTGAATATCCATTATTATTGGCAGTCTCCATATAGGTATCAAGAGGCATCTTGGTGGACTTAATGTCTGCCATAATAATACGACAATTATATATATGTGTAAGTATGTGAGCCATCCCATGAAACCATAAGAGTTGAAGAGACTTAGATGGTCGACTTTAGGTCAGATAAGTGCATAGGTTACCATTCTTCATAAAGGCAAGCTGAGTGATTATCTCAGAGAAGCTGATATAGGGTACAATACCATTACAGTTTCCTAAGCATTAATAAATATCTTATTCATGTTGAAGAGCTTTGATATTCAGTTGCATATCGACATTACTACTTCTGCTCCATCTTATTAGTAACTTGACAGCAGTTTCTTTGCAAAGGACTACCAGCTATAGCCAAGGATTTGGTCTCCAGGGATAGGGTTGCCATCAAGGTTAACAAACAGTGAGGACATCATAGAAACATCTGTGTCTACTTAAGAGATTTGTTTAGGCTTACTTTCTTGAGCGTCAAGCCACATGTCCCTCTTGGCAGAGTTTATCAATTTCCCCTCTTTTCTTCTGATCGACAGAGCTGCTACTTGTCGTTGTTCCTAATCACTTTCTACCAGTCACTTTCTGCTAGTCACTTTCCGTCGTTTTCTCGCATTTTTCTGGCAGGTTGTCATTGATTCTGCCAGTCACTTACTGCCTGTGACAGCAAGGCTCGGAGACGTGGTCAGGTGACCCGGATCACATGTTTTACTAATTAGGAAAGGGGTTGGTTTCTTTGTTCCATATCAAACGCCTCCTTCACAAGCCCTCCTAGTTCTCCTTTCTTTTTTTCCCCTTCTCTCCAGCTTCGAATCTTAGTTAGATGGCTACCAATATGATCTGATTCATTTTGACTGAGCCGTGACACTGCCGGTCACTCTCTGCTGGTCACCTTCTGCTAGTCTCCTGCCTGTCATCACTTTTTTCTCTCCAGCTCGTCTTTTGGGCACTTTCGTTGCCTCTTGCACCTGCTAGGCTCTTGATGCCTCCAGGACTCCTACTACCCAATCCCTGAGCATAACATAGCAGAAGACTTTACCAACGGCAAAAACAAAGAAAAAACGCTCACCATCGGAAACACTGCTGACTGCGAGATTCTCGAACAGTTCAGTCACGTGACTCTCGAGATTCTTCAACTCCACTCCATTCCAAGTCGATGTGTCAGGCAGTGCCGTCTCCGGACATGCTCATCTACACATCATCATGCATTGATTTCGAATTTACCCGTTTACGACCTTTAGCAAACTGGAAGATGTTTTGTTTTCCACTGTTACCTCGACCTCTTCCCAAGAGGTTGTTCAGAGCCGTCCTCGGTATTCAAGCAATGAGAGTTTTTAACATGGACATCCACACTGGCCACATGTATAGGGGGAGCGAGATTCCGAAAATTGTTTACACGAACAGGCATGGGGAAACTGTATGTACCTTGGTCGCTATGTTTTTTTGTTAGGGTTATTGTTGTGGCAATCTAATTGCTCCTGCGACAGCCTGGCTGATATAGATTCTATTCAATGAACACGATCGACCCGCAGGATACGAGTTTGTGCCGTCTGGTAATGTCTTTATTACTCGGCATTGCCGCAAGCTCACGCAGGAATCCAAAAGACCAGTATATGCTGTCTATGTAAGCTTGATACTGTTTGTTACTTTACTAAAGACTTACCCTCTCTACAGAGCAATAAGTCTCGGAAAAAGTTTTCTATGCAAATAGGTATCTGTGTCCCCAGTGATGTCTTCGAGAAAGTGGAGTCCGATTTTGAGGCAAGAAGAGTGAGGATTGGTGAAGATTTATGGCGCAAGCTTAACCAAAAGTACCCTAAGATGCCGCCCACCGACAGGACTAAGATCCATCGCCTCATATGCAAACCTTGTTGGGAAATCCGTTCTGAATTCTTGTGAGATGACTGTCTATGCTTATGTTCGGGATCGATATACACGGTTTCTGAATATCTATAAAAAGCCGAACGCCGAAGGAATCTCTAAGAGGTTGAAAAGATTCTAGCCTCCTGGCGCAGTGAGGATTAGGTGCTGACAATCAACAGAGTCTCGGTGAAGTTAGTCGGAATGGTTCGTTCCGAAATTGCTGCCATATTTGCGGATTGTGGAGCCAATGTCATGTACAGTCCGCTTGATTTGATGGATTGTGGACAAAGAAGATTGCCATATTCACTAAGGGGATGCTCGAGGAGATACTTGAATCATCATTTGTGAGCCGATATCGCGTCTTTCTTTTGCTGCTGCGCCTGAGTTTTGTGGCTAGAGACGGGGGTGTTTTCTGCCCCATGTTCTGATCCTGCGGTCGAGGGTCACCATGACTAACAAGGCCAAGGACGGGAGGCCCTGGCCCTTGCTCTTTCACTCTGTGTCATTGGATTTCTTGCGCTATTAGTCATCATCTTGAAAATTCTTATGATAAAGTGAGGCAATACGTACAATGGAGGTAAAGTTCTGAATAGAAGCCCAAGGCAATAACTTTAGTAGGGTCAGGAGGGTAGAGATTTATGCTCAATGATTACGGTACGACTACAAATATTGCCCTCTGATAGCTAAACTCATCTAGATACCTACAAGCCATCAAGCTCTGAGCTACATCTAGTTCATGTGAGGAGTATGGTTTAGTAAGGGAATAGGGTCTATTGGACTAAGACGAGAGAATAAATGTTCTATGAGTATGATATTTGGCCCAACATGTGGCCAGTATCCTAGGTCCTCAGGCGCTGCAGGGACACAGACCTATGACCTCTGTGGTCCTCTGTCCAGAGCAGCAAAAGGTAATCAGTTCTGGGCCTGACTCGGGCGCAGGTTTGTAGTCCGAGGTCTGATGAGGTTGTAGGTCCAGTGTTCTATGGTAACTGATACAGGAGCTGAGGCCTCTCCATGCTGTCCTGGTCCGGCTGTCGTGAGTTTGATTTACTAAAGCTGGGGATGTAAGGCCCTGTTAGCAGGTCCAGTGACCTCGCTCTTTCTGCCTGGTACAGTGGACAGAGGACCCAGCTGGTCCTGGGTCCGCGGTCCTAGGACCAGCCTGGGCACAGGAGCGACAGCCGATGGCCATGCTGGCCTCAGGACTGCTGAGGCCTTGGGACCGTCTTCCCTCGACCTTTGGCGACCCAGGACCACAGTCAATTTTGCGTGCTGAGATCACTGAAAGAGAACAGTGCGCGCGGCTGCTTCCTCAGGACCCTCTGTCCATTTTGGTCGTTCCCCATCCATTCATTAACTCACCTCACTCACTCACCCTGCCATTGCCTGCCGCAGCGCTCCCCCGGAGGGGAGCCAGTTCTGGATTCTTCGGCATGTGGCTTGACGCTCAAGAAAATAAGCCTAAGACAGATGTCTTAAGATCAGTTCCAGCTTGGGACAGTTGTTCTGTGAGCTATTATTCTCTGTGAAGAGTCTCTTAGAGAGCGCAACACGTCACATGTCAAAAATCGAGCCGTCACAACTAATTTTTATTTACAAAATAAAAAATAAGATAGAAGATTGGTATTAGGCAAGGCCGTTCGCCTTCTTTTATTTTTTTTAAAAAAAATTTCCATACAAAAGCAAGGATTAATAGAAGAATACATGCCTATTCCTGCGAATGAAGCATTTCAAGCTAATAAATAATCGCCAAGTCGCCAAATTGGTAAAAAGAAACGAGACAATACAAGTACAGACAGCATGTCAGACAGCACTCGGTTCAGTGTGTATAGTATTCACAGAATCAGAATGAACTGCTATCCATCCATCCACTAGGTTGCATTGCATTGCATGCATCTACCGGAGATGCACTATCGATTATGTATATACATGAACGACAAGCACCAGTACCATCTCAGCTCATCTCATCTCTCCTCTAGTCCAGATACCTCCTACTTCCACAGTCATAGTAATTTACAGAATCCACGCAGCGGCACCGGCAACGGCAGCAACAACAGCCATGATCGGGCTCTTCTCCACGAGCGAAGATGCACCCGACATCGCCGTCGAGCTCGATCCATACGAAGACGAAGAGGACGTGCTCGACGAGCTGCCGGAGCTGCTGGAGCTACCGCTGTCGGAGGAAGAGGAGTTGGTCGTCGAGGTGCTCACCAGCTTACCGCCGGTGCCGGCTTCGACGGTCGGGTTCTCGCTCGCCGAGACCTCCTTTGCGGCGGCGGCGAATGCTTCGAGGGTCTTGTTTCCGGTAGCACTGTCAAAAAAGAAAAGCCATCAGTATGCATGTAGTTTGAGGTGCGAGAGGTGGACAGCGACTTACGCCTGATTGATAACCCCCACCATGCCACTCTCACAATGCTTCGCCTGACCGCAGTAGAACCAAATCGGGCTGGTGTCGTTGATCGTCAGGACGAACTGCTTCTCCGCCGGTCCGCTGGAGGTGGGCTGGAAACCGGAGTAGAAGCCGCCGGCCAAGGGCTTGCAGGGCTCGGCGAAGGAGGCCTGCACGACGTTGTGGTCCTGCGGGTAGAAGGTGAAGACGACCTGGTCGCCTACCTCGGCGGTGGTCGAGTTGGGCGAGAAGGTGAGGCCCTCGGCGCCGACTTTGATGTTGATCGTCTTGGCGGAGACGGTGGCGGCAGCCAGCAGGGTGGACGAGAGGACGGTGTTGAAGTGCATGTTGGCGTGTATAGAATGAGAGAGTGGTTATGTACTGTACTAGACAGAGTTAGCATGACTGAAGAAGAGACTTTTTCCATCTAAGAGTAACTCACTTCGATAAAGAATGAACGAGAGAAAAACACTGTATCAAACAGTGTTTTGTCGAACAGAAACAAGAAAACTCCCGCGGATGGATGGATTAGAATTACTGAGAAATGAGTGGGTGGTGAGACCTGCTTGATGGAGATGCATTGTCCGTACTTTGACCGGTTCTTATAGTCATCCATCCAGGGGAGATATCCACGGAGATCGTCTGGGAAAAGGGGCAGGGTCAAACATCAAACATTCCGTCAGTTGGACAGTTTCATCTGGCCGTGTGCAGCGCAGCTGAATCCTGAATTCCATCTGGGGAATCGCCTGCAATAGAAGACAGATCTGGTGAGCAGCTCCAGTACTAGTACGGCAATGTACTCCGTACTCACAATTGAGTCCAGTCCCTGCAGTAGCGTCGCATCTAACCTACCTAGGTTATGTGGGTAGTCTTGTCTGGGGCTTAGACTCTGACAGTCTATCCAAATTAAATTTAATTTCAAACGTCAAAGCGCGCGCCGAGCCTTCTAAATTCCCGATCGAGAAACACTGTGTCGGGAATTGGCGGGATGGAGGCAGCTGAAGCATGAGACGTTTCGGATCGGCGCTGGTGTCTCATGCAGACTCCGATCTCATCTCAACTCCACGATACTGTTACCACGTTAGTCGATGAGATCTGACTCAGTTGACACTGCTCATAAAAAAAAAAAGGGAAGGAAGGGGGAGAAGAAGAAGATCAATGCTCTATACACCCTTTGTCGCGACAACGCTTAGGAACTGACGCAGAGATCCATACCTTCCACATCGTGCTCCGTCTTCTCTATTAACGAACTGCTGCTTGACATCTTGTTTGGTTTGGCAGAGGTTCAGACAAACTAGTACGGAGTACAGAGTAGTGCTGTGGTGGTGATCGACACGACGGGACGACTGTATCAGCCACTAACCCCAGATTCTGTCCATGTGTTGCAAGAGCTCTGGCCGCGTCCGGTCTGTGACAGGGGGTTTTCTGAAAGAGGTAAATTGGTCGTGGATGGATATGTCATAGGGGACATGGAATATTTCCTAGCCTGGCACACTCGATCCTGCGCCATCTGTTGGAAGAGCTGCTATTCATTCCCCTTTTAGACACTGCAGAGCAAGGAGTCAGATAGACAAGACAGTTAGTTACTTACTTAATTTAGTTAAAACACTCCGTGTTAGAGCAAGCGCCGAGGCGTCTGGTCTTGATCTGTTGTTTGGGATAGGATAGAATAGGTACAGATCCCGTAAATTAAGCGCTGTGGTTCCTTTGCTAGTGTCTGAACTAAATATGAACCAATTACGGAGTACACAGTACTGTGTAGTTATCTAGTATAGTAGTTATCACGCATTATTATTATTGGCCATCATCAGATTCACCGGCCTTTTCAGAACTTTTAATCTACTGTAATACCCCTGTAACTAATTGTCTAAAGTAACATAATCGAGGTACATACATACAAATAATATTGTTATTTCATCTAGATGCTTCTATCTCTTATCAGCGACGGTGTCACACGAATGCTTGGGGGAAAAAAAACAGGCGGAAATAAAAGGACTCATTAGTTAATATTAATTAATGTCCTTGCTTCTTTACTAGTATGACGTTCCTGAAACGTGGAATGAAACACCCAGACTGCCAATCTGCCATGGGCCATCTTTTCCCTTGGCAGGAGATCTGCATCTCCTATCTCCTATCTCCTACGAGGTGAAATTGCAAGAAGACAGATAGCATCCAGATTTCAGATCAACTGTTCTCTCTTTCTCTTTCTCTCTCTTTTATTATTTTTTTAAGAAGGTCCTAAAATAAGGCGAGCAGTACATATCTAATACTCATACTCATCAGCAATGAGCTCGCTCCTGGTCTAGTAATCAATATTATGTGGATGGAGCCAACATGAGCTCCTTACGATCGTGTCAGCTTCCAATCTTGATACTCTGTTGAAAAAAAAAATAATAATCTGAACGATATATATATATATATAAAAGCTCACACCCTCGGATTCTCCTTCGAGAAGCGAGGATGCTCCCACTGCGCCTTTGGCGGGCGGGGTTTTACTACTATCTATCCCCGGCCTCATCATCTGAGATGAGGCAGAATATTCTATTTTCTGCTTTCACCTCGACAGAGGAGGGGGAATCGCACTAGAACCTGCAGCTGGACGTGTTCTCAAGCCTGGCTAGACTAGACTAGACGACTAGGCCACAGGCCCCAGTTTGTTGTCAGAGTCAACCCTTGAGTGAGATATATGGAGCGTGTTTGTTTGTTTGTTTGTTGCTGTTTACCAACAAATTGAAGCAACACCACCCACCCCTCCTTGTTGATGTAACTATGATATTGCTTTCCTAATACTTCAATAATCATAAGGAAAGCAATAACTTATAATAACAAATATCCTTAAGTCTTACTATTCTACCTATCTTATCTATCTTATAAGAATTACAACAGTTAGGCCTAGGCATAGCATAGCATTATGTATTGGTTAGGGAACAGATGATTAATATAGAACAGATTAAATCCCTCTTTCATTTATTTATTCCTTTTATTGTATGGTACTGTACATACCAAATCTATTATAAGTAATATGCCCTTAACCGAACCATGCAAAGGAGGAGTTGAGTAATGAGAGGGTAGGACAGAGTGTCGGTAGTACTACTCTTAAGGGCGATTCCTCTTTGTTCTTCCTTTTTAAAGAGCTGGAAGCTAACATTATTACTGTAAGAGTGCTATTAGTTTATTAGACAGGAAAGGCCCTGGGGCCTTGGGCTGGCTGTATAGTACAGTATGTATATACTTATACCCAGGCTATATATAGAGAGAGAAGCTCTCATATCTTCCCTTACCGAAATAATGAAAAACAACATTGGGTGAATGATAATAACACGAGGTTGTGTTCTGTTCTATTCTATTCCACGATAGTAATTATTGCCATGCCTGGATAATCTTCAAGATAAATACCATTGCTACCAACTACTAGAAAACAGAACTTTTCTTATTATTGAACCTTGCTTTTTGTTTTCTCTCCTTTTTTTCCCCTTTCCTTTTTTTTCCATAGTGGAAACCATATTAACCATTGACATCATTAACGTGATGAATGAAAGGAGTGACAACAAAAGTATATAAATCCACAATCCACAATGACTTCAGCTGTATACCAGAACAGAACAACAGAAAAGATTCAGTGCTGACAGACACCAGGTGGAAAGTCTCATGGTATCAGACTATGTCAAGCATGTCAGTCCAGTATCTCCCTTTCTTTTTTTTTTTCCCCCTCTCAATCAGTTGCTAATGCTGTTAGACCTCTTCCGTCCGGCACAGACAGGTTGCATTTTTGGCAACTCTGTCTTGTCATCCTTCTTGTCAGGTCCTTCTTTGATGACAACATTCCTCTCGTGCTTAGGCGGCTGACTTGGACTCCTGGGTCTGATTTTCCGCTCCTGATCGGGTGTACGGGGAGGTCTTGGATATCTCCACTCGCAGTCTCTGCTGTCAGAGGAAGTGGAAGTGGTTAACGTGGAGGTCTCTGTGCCCGCAGAAGTGGAGGCTTTTGTGGAGGCTTTTGTGCTAGTAGATGTGGAGGTTTTTGTGCTTCTAGGAGACTGGGACGAGCGCCAGTTGACATTGGAGGTGACCGAGCTTGAGCCCGCGTTGCTCATCCAATTCGACGAGGTAGATGCCTGCGAGAGCTGGGGGCTGGCGGCTTCCGGCTCAAGGTACAAGTAGAACTTGAGACTGTTTTCGAAATGCTGTTGACGGTTAGCTGCGGACCTTGACCTGATGGAGATGAATTCTCACCTGAATAGCCTCAAGACAGTCTTGCACATAGACAAATATGATTCTGCATACTTGCGTTACATAGCATTCCCCCCAGATATTGTAGGCTAGTTCTGGATGGATATCAGAGAATTCGAGCGGACCCCGTTTGTTGATGGCTTCCAGGTACAACGGCTTGTTCATTGGGGCGCCTGAACGGAGACCCAGAATGCAGGTTCCTAGAAGAGCAGAAGAATATCAGAAAAATCCGATCCAGAGGGAAAGAAGGGATGCTTGTACTTACGTCTACAAAACGCCTTTTCAACCCTCAAGCGGCGATTGTGGAGGTAAACATGTTCGCTACACAGCAAAGCCACCATTGCGTCGTCGACTTTCTGTGAGACATCATCAGTACGAGATCAAACAAACCTGGTAGTGGTAGATGATAACTGAACAGACCGAAATCAAGCTGACTCACCTCGAACTGCAGAAAGGCGGTGGGCAGACGCCTCTTGCCGTCATACTTAATCTTGACATGGCACTTGCCGAAACGAGAATACAGTGCCTGCAGATCCTTGGACAGCTTTTCGGCAGGCACGCGGATGGAGAGGCTAGAAGCAGTTAGTTTATGACACGATATTCCAGCTGATGAGTGAGATGAAACTACTTACTTCCCAACAAAGAGACAGGCGTCTGGGGAGAACAGCCCCTGGGCGTTCTGTGCACACGGCGCATCATACAGCCGGTCTGCGCGCTGGGGGTATGTTGGATCAACCTCAACCAGAGGTGCGAGTTCTTGAGCCTGAGGTTGTGTGAGCGCCATAATTTGGATATCGGTTCGATAAGATATCTTCAGGGGTAGATTGAAGCAAGCAAAGTTATGATAATGCGATCGACGTGTCGATGATCCGTATGAACAGTTCTTCTTGGAAAGAAAAACTGGAGAAGAAAGAAGAGAGTTCGTCCGAGGCAATCCTTTGAATGAAATCTCTCTATAGCTGTGTGCTACTCTCTACCCCACGGACGCTGGTTTGGAACCGAGGCAAGCTACTATACCTATCTCAACCATGATGACGGCAGACATTTGTTGGAATTCTTCATCAGGGCCATGGTATGTACCTACTGATTCTGCCATCCCACAACCCCAGGGCCGCAGGGTAGACGATCGATTCGTGACTTATTGGCTGCTGAGGATATTGTAAATCCTCGCGACCAAGGTTCGTTTTTCTCACAGTTGACGGTGTGATTCGCTGAGACAGAAATATGAGCTCTTTTTGGTAGGTTATTGGATAAAGCTCGCAGAATTCTTCCTAAGCGATCCGCCGAATCGCGTAGGCTGAAATCGACGCGTTGTTGCCTTCAGAAACATGGGGATTCCCGCGCTGGTTTCTCTGATATTGGTTGACCCAAACTATCGAATCTGGACAAGATGGTTAGAATCAGATTAGTTCGGGCAGAAGAGACTGGATTCTCTCTATGCAACCACTGGATATGACGAACGACTAGTCGAGTTTGGCTTAGTCCTGTATCTCGACTTGGATGCCTTAGTAAATACCTACCATCTACTACAGAACCAGACACTTCTCGGATGAAGGAATTTATGAGAATAGGCAGCATTGGAGACTACTCAACCAAACTAGCTGTTTACCAGGTAGCTGTCTACTAGCTGTCTACAAACTAGTTATCTAGAGGACCGTTCTGTCCGTCGAACTAGCACAACCAGAGCGATAGCTCAAGAGATCTTACGCAAAAGCTTGCAGCTGATCTTGTGTTCTCCGTCTATCCAATCCTTGCGCTGGCATTCTTTCGAACAGTACTCCATGACCTTGCAACTGCCGCATTTCAGCACTTTGCCTCCGCCTTGGGCTTCCTTCTTGCCACAGACAAAGCAGCTTCCCTTCTTCGAAAAAAGATCTCCCAGGCGATCGGCCATATTCTGAAGAGACTCATTGATTTTCGACATAGACAGGGCGAGAGTCCTCTCGACGAACGGAACTGAGAAGCAGGGCGAGATTGCCGCGCGGACCGCATGCTTGCAGACGTCCTTCCAGAGGGCTGGCTTGTCGATCTTGTAATCCTTACTAAATTTTCCCTTGCCGCATGAACAGAGGATCGGTTCGCCAAACTTGACCGACACCGGTATCTGCCCTTTGGCCTTGTATTCGCACGACGACGTATGCTCCCAGTCACGGCAGCGCTCCACAAACGCGGGCAGAGCGTGCTTCCAAAGAAGCAGCTCACTGTCGT
Source organism: Rasamsonia byssochlamydoides (assembly GCF_041956645.1). Taxonomy (NCBI): domain Eukaryota; kingdom Fungi; phylum Ascomycota; class Eurotiomycetes; order Eurotiales; family Trichocomaceae; genus Rasamsonia; species Rasamsonia byssochlamydoides. Next base: position 50,743 of record NW_027192475.1, on the reverse strand, counting down.
CAACAAGGATTGACACGAGGTCACTCGTCAGAGCAGCACTAAAAAAGGGCATCAGTTTTGGGATGACGTCCATGCTCAGTGGGACTACTGCCGCATCGAGAACGACGCTTTGATTAGACATATCCAAGCGCACGTTCGATGGCAATATCAGTATGTGGACGCCTCCATTACCACGATGGTCTATGCCGAACACGGCGTGCCTCTGTCCGCCTTGAAGTGCGGTAAAGTGCATAAACAGACTCAAGAGGGAATCCTTGAAGTTGATACGGGAATCCTGGCATTTGATTCCTGACTTCAAGCATGTGTCTCGTTCCCGTCGCTCTCTGGCGGAGAACATTGAGCCCACATGTGGGTTCATCCACTCAAGGTTCGACTTGTCTTTGATATTGAGGATCGGCAACCGATCAAGTTTGACGTACGGCAAGTTGCGCAGCGTAGGTGTCTCCTGCAGGACTGTGGGGAAGAGACTTTCTGGACGAACAGAGAGCGAATCCTTCGCGGCAACAGGCGCGATGTATTCTATATAGGAAGACTTGCGCGCAATTCTTGTCTTTCCGCCGGTCAGTTCGAGAGGTATCGGGAGAGATATCTGATGTCGAAAATCCGAGCCAATATCTATGGCAAGCCTGAATGGCGACAATTGTTGAACACTGATGACAGCTCCGCTGCGTAGCAGTTCTTGATCCTTGGACGGGAGAACGTCAAGATGAGTTGTCAGATGAGCGATCTTCAATTCGGGATCGAGTGACACGCGAAAGCTGACAGTCGCACATGCTGACGTGGATTGATTGGACAACGGCTCGTTCACGGAGCTCTCGCTGGCAATTGGATATTCTGGCGTTGTTGGAGCGCAAATTGACACATGTCCCGACATGTTCGGGCGATACCGCGTTATGAAGACGTCTTCGCTGGCTAGTGTGGACTGGTGGATGGAGAGGAACAATCCAAGCTCGTCTGCCAGAGCCATCACAGACACGGGAGTGATCTTCAGTGCGAAATCTACTTCCGTCGAGAGGTCAGGGCGCATAAGCACTTCCCATGTGGGAACTAGGACTGAGACAACTAGAGGTGCAGTGCCCTCCCATCCCTTGTCGTCCCCCTGGACCTGTATGGCAAAGCTGTCGGTATATCTCTGGTCAAATGTCTGCACTTGCCCAAAGCCAAGCTGAAGATCGGGGAAGATGTTTTCTACATTGTCGACCGCAACATGAGGGGACCGTAGTACGACGTGAGCGGTTGGGCTCCCATATTTTGTCGGTGAGGCTTTCTGGAAGTAAGCAATCTTCTTGCGAGGGACCACCAAGGTCACGCAAACTACAGAAGGAATATCCTTCCAGCCTTTGAGGGGACTTTCCTCTAAATTGGAAATGAGACCCTGTAGACCAGGTTCGTAGCGCGAAACTAATCCAACGCTGCTTTGAAACACTTGTTCAAACCCTTTGTCGTCCCTTCAGGCTTCAAGGGTGAATCTTTCGATATGGGGGTATAGACAGTAGCCAGGTGAAAAGCGCGAAGAGGGTCAGTACGTAATGTAAGATCAGATTCTCGCGAAGCGTTCCAAACATGGGATTCATGTGCCTGGCTTGACTGACGAGCTGTTTCTCTAGTGTGGTTATTCCCTTCTTCCAGTAGTACTCGTACAGTTGGGTCATATCTTCAAAAGCATGCAGCGAACAAGGGGCCACAGACTGGATTCCGCTGAGGACCTTTTGCTGGCCTACATAATATTCCTGCATCTTCCGTGCTTTTTGGATTCCAAGTCTGAGTCTTTGCTGCTGCTCGGAGAACCCGCGTCCTTGAGACGGATCGATAGAGTAGAATTCCCACAAGCGAGCCACTTTTGCGAACGTGGTGCTGTCGCAAAATCGGAGCAGATGGCCGTACTTGCCATCGTGCCAGTTTGAAAGTGTGCTCGCTGTTGCTTTCAACTTCTTCGCTTGCTCCCAAAGAAGCTTGAGGGAATCGTCGTCGAGGATGACATCATAGTAGATTCTCCAGATCCGATCAGTGTTCTCGCCCTTTTCGTCGTCGATAAGCAGGGTGTAAAGGGTAATGTTGCGAGCTAATCAGGTCAACGTGTGCTCTGAACAGGAAGGCAGGTTATATACCTATAATTTCGGCCTCGATGTCGCAGCAGGTTATGTCAAGCTTGCGGCCATCTGTACGTGTCAGCAATCAAGAAGTCTCGTAGGAGGGACTTCCACGCGACTCTCGTACTTACCAAAACCTGGTCCAGCATACGCGGTAAAGAGAACGTTGCGGACGTCACCGCATCCGAGAAGCAGCAAAGCGGCATCCTGATCAGGGGGAAGTGACTGTGTCAGACAGACCGGCGGCGTGTTGCCAATGGCATAGAAGAAGGACATGCGCTGTATGTGCGCTGGTCCTATCATGGTGCTGTTTGTACGAGCCTTCCGCTCGATTCGAAGAGTTGTTGAAAAAGGAAGGCGCGATCTGGGGAGAGTCGACACGCCAAAACGAGATCCAATGCGGTGATATGGCAGATCATCAAAGAAGAGGCGACGTTTATGAGCGTATTCCAAGAAGGGATGATGAAAATGGTGCTGGATGGTGTTTGTTTGGGAGCTCTGGAGATGGGCTGAACACCAGCACTGGCCCTAGCCCTGAGCCCTAAGCCCTACGCTGGGCGGGCAACAGGCAACAGACAAATAACTGATGCAAACAAATAGCATGAATAAACAACTGAGTTGACCAGATTGCTAAACCAAGACAATTTCTTAAACTAAAAAGGAATCTGGAACAGCAAACTGGCCCCAGGGTTTATAACACCATAGTCGCTCTTAGATGTGTTATGTATTGAATCCCTGCTTACCATGGTGCATTCTACTCATGAACTCACAACAATTATGATTCCTTTGGTGTATATGTGGCTGGGGTCTTTAATCCCTATTAACCTATGCTTTATCTGTGATATAGTCTTCAAAGACCACTGAACTCAGCTCTGCATGAGTACATGGTTCACGTTGTATATGGCACGTGATGCACGTGATCTCTTGCTGATGGAGCAGTGCTTGTGTTCCTGTTTCAGGAACACACCGAACAAAACAGTATTTTTTTAATTTCATTTTTTTTTCCGTTTTTTTTTCTTTGGAAAAAAATTACGATTAATTATTTACACACTGTGTTTCTGGGGTACTGCTTGCCATTGACTTTGTATTGTATCGTATCTTGTTATCTTATCAGGAGATCTTACCTCGATTTATTACTAGCGCCACCCGCCCGAAAGCTCAACTTCGGCTTCAAGTCTACCTCCGCATTCTCCCCATCGACAGCTATCTCCGCACGGCAGAAGAATCTGCCCAGAAGTTTTTACAGGCGCATTGAGATGACCTATTTCTTCTAACGCGATTATCGCCATGATCCCGACTGCGCGATGCCTCGCGGCCAAGCCGCCGGGTTTCTTCAAGCGGACCACAGAGGAACTGAGTCGATTGACGCGGATAGGTAGTTTTCCACATAGACTAACGTTCTCCCCTCTGCCGCAGCTGATCTGACCTCTTTAGCGTGGAATGTCGAAACACTGCAAACCCCGACCAAGCCCTACAAGCTCCTCGATTTCGAAGATGAAGCCACCGTCGCAGCCTGCAAGACAATGGCCGACCGCGCTGTCGGCGGATACAGCACAGCCAATCTCGACTACGTCCCCGCAGACCCTGCGACGAATACCCCGGCGCATGCGCGGTTCCACGGCACCATTTCGACCAAGCTCCCTCCGAACTGGCGGGTAGAACGGACGGGTACGCTTGACGCCGGTTGAGTTACGGTTGAATTATGTGGATGGATGTTGACCGTGAAATAGGATACGCAGCTTTTCGCAACAAGGATCGCGGATTCTGGCTGTTTGGACGTCTCTTCTGGGACGTCGACCCGTACACCTACCTTGCGCTTCGCGTTAAGTCCGACGGAAGACGATATACCGTCAACATCCAGACAGACTCCATCGTCGAGACCGATATCCATCAGCATCGACTATATACGCATCACCACCGTGTGCAGCGGGCTCCTGGGGAGGAAGCAGTGGCTGCTGCTGCGATGGAGGCGTCCGAAGACGAAGAATTGAACAAGATCCTGCATCCTAGCGGCATTCCTGCCGCCTTGTCAGATATCCCGCCTGAGTCAACCATCATTTCGTCCACCGCCAGTGCAACGACGTCAGGGTCGAGTGGGTGGGAGACGGTGCTGCTACCATTCAATTCGTTTGTGCGGACGAACCACGGCATGGTCGTGGAGCCTCAGACATCGTTGCTTCGCCAGCGGATCAAGAGTGTTGGAATCGGCCTGACGGATCGGGTGGAGGGTCCGTATGACCTGCGAATTCATCGGATCTGGGCGACGAACGGGATGAGCGAGGAGGAGATCGAAGAAGAGAGACGGATCTGCGGGGGAAACGCGCTGGCGGTGGACGAGGGCGTCCGGACGAGGTGGGGATCGAACCGGCCTCCAGAGAAGAAGGAATCTTCCGACCGGCGGGAAGAGAGCCGGCCACCGTCGGTCAAGGGGCTGAAGGGGTTGAAGTCGGAATGGGAGCAGTAGCACGGCGCAGTAAGCAGTGATTTATGTGATTTGGTCAGAACGAGCTCATCTAGTTGTACAGTATATGAATCGAGCATCTGGAATCACTTGACAATTTCCATGCGTATTCCATCGATCTATGGTTATGATTCCTTATCTTATGCCTTTAGATTGAGAACTCATGATTTTTTTTTACCTAGGTAAATAACGCTATCGCAATCTCGATCATCCGTTATTCTACATTATCTACAGTACCGTACCCCGTACATAGCAGTAGAAACAAACCTGCAACGGCTTCACTTCGGTTCGTTTCCGTCCGTCTGTCTATCTGTCTAGTCTGGTGTGTCTAATCTAGTCTGATCTGATCTGCTCAACCGATCTACTCACGAGACTGATTGCACAATACCTAAGTGTTATTGACGAGCAGACTCCCTCCTACGCTTCCCCTCATCCGCCACCTTCACAGCCTCCGCAACCCTCTCCACCAACTTATCCACATCCTCCAGTCCCACCGACACACGGACCTGCCTCATTGACCACCCAAACGACTCCGCGCGAGCCTCTGTCTCAGCCGTCCCAGACCCACTCCGCCCAAACATGAGCTCGTTATACGGCAGCGCGAGCGTCAAGTGCGCGCCCAGGTGCGGGCCCATGTGCACCTGCATCGCCTCGTAGAAGGCGATCATGTCCTCTTTCTTGTCGAATTCGATGCTGAGGAGGCACCCGTATCCCGGGGTGAAGTCCGGTGTTGGGGCGCGCATGAAGGGCGTGTAGTTGTCGCGCGTTGGGCAGACGGTGGGGTATAGAACCTTGGACACTGTGCTGGTGCTGCTGCTGGCTTTGCTCTGAAGGAACTTGACGACGGCTTCAGCGTTGCGGTTCAGGATCGCCGATCGCTGGAGATAGGCGCGGCTGTTGCGCTCGAGCGCTACCGCGTCTTCGACGAAGAGCTCATTGTGGAAGCTGTTGCGGAGCAGCGGGCGCAGCTTACGGTATGCCGGGGCGAGCGGATTCAGAACCAGACTCCCGCCTAGCACATCAGCATACCCGCTGAAGCTCTTCGTCAGGGAAGTAACCACGACATCCGCGACAGAGAATACGTCTACGTTGCAGAAACTGCCCACCGTGTCGTCGATGACGAGCACGAACTCGTACTTATCCGCCAGCTCGCGCAGTCGCGCCAACGGGCTGCAGACCAGGACTGGGTTGGACGGGAACTCGACGTAGAGAGCCTGAATCCTGCGGTCGTGCTGGGCCTCAGCCTCGAGGAAATGCTCCAGCGCAGCGAGGTCGGAGTCGTCGCCGCGCCCGAAGTGCTCGTATCCAGCGCCGAAGTCCTCGAGGATGTGGAGTGTCGAGTTGAAGAGACTGCCAAAGGCCACTGATTTGTACTCATTGTCGTTCGCGGCGCTGAGGTACGTGTGCAGTCGGTAGAGGGCGGCCATGCCGGAGGGGAAGAGGTAGACGTCGGCAGGGGTGAGTTTGGGGGGGAGCAGATCCCCAGCGGAGAGGGGGGGCGGGGCGGAAATAGACGTGGCGGGCGGAGCGGGGGCGGGGGCCCGCTTCAGCAGGGAGACAATGCGATCGCGCAGCTGGGCGTGGACGGGGCTGTCAAGGAGGTAGGTCGGCTTGGGGACGTAGTAGTCGTCGTCACCGACGTTGTTAGGGTCGAGGGGCAGCAGCTCCTGCAGGGCGTCGACGTGTGGGAGCAGAAAGTCCGCCAGCCGGGTCGAGATGCCGATGCCGGGGTGCTGCCAGAAGCCAATGATGCCGGGCATTTTGGCGGCAGGAAAGAAGATGCCGTACAGACGGACGCTGTAGATGTCCAGGACCTTGAAGGTCAGATCCGCGGCGGTGAGTCGCTTGTCGCCGCGGCGCGGACTGGTCGCGTACGCCTTGCAGTCGGCGAGAGTCTCGCGGGAAACAAACAGCAGAGCGAGATAATCCTCCGGTAGACCGACCTTTTTGACTATGGCTTTCGAAAGCTGGACATATCACATTAGCATGGAAGACCGAACAGTATATATGCCACCGAAAAAATAAACACACAAGCTACAGCATATGTACAGTACACAGTTACTGACGTACCTCTCGAGTCTTGAAAAACACCCCAAGACGCGGATAGATAGCTTTCAACCTGGTAAACGTGTCCGGATCGCCGCGGGCAATCTTGCCGATCGTTTCCCACCCGCGGACATGCACGGTGATGGCATGCGTGTTATCATTATTATTCTTATCCGCTGGTGGCAGCGGATGGCCAAAGGGGGTTGTGATGGGGTTGACCATGTTAGTTGACTTGATAAAGAAGAACTAGGCTCTGTGACTGGTGAAGAAAGTTCAGTGTCTGTCAGATTTTTCATACCATCAGGATATCGATTCTTAAGTGAAGAAATATTTGTGTTGTTTGACTGAGCTGAGCATCAGTGAGCTTAGCCTCGGCAGGTTACTTATGTAGTAGATAGGTAGGTAGGTAGGTAGGTAACGTCCAAGGCAGTGCATACCTATGTATAGAATAATAACATACTTCCTCGTGCAGATCAACTCAGGAGATTTCCTTGATTGGACAACACATACCACAAGTGACTGTTATTGGGTAGAGCTGTATTGTATTGTGTTGCAGGGGCGCAGTCGAATCCAATCAGGATTCAAGCAGCGACAAACGTTTTGATATTCTGCGATTGAACAAAATAATAGATAGGAGGCTAGTCAATAGATAAATACGTCTAATTATCTTTACTAATTATATCCTCATGATAAATATGCACCTATCCGCGAATTCACATTGAAGTTGCGGTGTCTGATGAGTTGGATCTTTTTTCCTGCCGTACCGACCAAAGAACAACTGGGAAGACCTGGCGTCGCAGTTGCACAAAGAAAAAGAAAAAAGAAATAGAAAAGGAATAGAAAAGAAATAGGAAAGAAAAGAAATGAAAAGAAATGAACGCACACAGAAACACAATGACAGTTCGAGACTTACTTCTAGGAGCTTGCAATCTGCCTATGAAGCCTGCAGCTACCCGCAATGCAGAAGATGATAGAAATCCACCAAACATAGGAGTTTTTTAGCTTAGAAAAGGCCTATCTTTCTATTCTTCCTATCTCTCTTATTCGTTCTATTAGTGTAATTATTAGCCTCTGAACATAATCTCTCTAATATGTTACAAGCTTAGACACTCCTTCAGCTCTTTAGTACTTATTTTTTTCTAGATCTTTTATTAGATTAGGTTATTAATATTATTCTTTTTGGCTTTATTATTAGTTTTATTTTGTCTTCTTTCCCATTTAGAGCGTTAGAAGCCGATAAAGATGTTATTAATATCATCTGGGTATTACTATAAATATGGTTATTGGAGGTATCTGTATCTGTTATCAACTTCAAGGTTATTTTATAGTTCTTAGATCTGAGTATTGGCTATTCAATCCTGCTATATAGCAGATAAATAGATTTTTTATCTAAGAAGCTATTTATTTCCTTGTCCAGCGTTCCTTTCTTATCTTTCTTAATCTTCTGAAAGTGGGTAGGTAATATTTACTACCACATAGAGCTGCGGACTATAAAGTCGGGCAGGAGTTATTAGTAGGTCTAACCATGTTATAAATACTACTAGCTACATATGTACTACTGCCTTAGGGCTGCAGGAACATGGTTATACTCATGCAGCTAGCTGACGTATCACCTTTACTCTATATATAGGTACTATATAAGACAGGTACTTTGTCACTGAAATGGACCTGGTAAGAGAGAAAAAAAAGTTGAAATCCAAATAATTTCTTTTTTTTCTTTCTTAGTCTTTAATGCTCTAATCTAACTGTCCGCTATACTATATTGCATCATATCATCCCCGAATGTACTGTACACTGTACAGTACCTTGGAACCCTTGACGTGGAGTGTGAACTGGATAGAGATAGAGTATAACAGACAGGAAGCGCAATGACATGCATTCAATAAATGGCCTTTAGATTAAATTAAATTATTAGACTACGAATGTATTGCAATATGTCAATACATTAACCAAGTAATGTTGAAATTAGTACAGTCTGAAGGAGTTAGGGCAAGAAGAGGATACCTAAGTGTCATATTCCACTATCCATACACGCATTCTAAAGAATACAACTGGAATTTATTGTCCATGACGATCTGTTACGAGAGTTGACCAATGCTATCACATGAATTCCCTGATGAGATTAAGTATGTACAGTACATACTTACTGGATGATTGATATGTGGGGTAATTATTAACCTGATCTATACATCCCTGTCTGTCCTTGACGGATCTCCCAATCAATCGTCTTCTCAGACATGGCTGGATCAATTCAGCCTGAATTCCCAGGATAAATGAATAGGCTCATAATCTGTCGAATTGACGCCCGATATTCTTGCCGAGATAGCCGTTTCCAGCTGCTGGTTCGCTACGAATGATTGTCTTAGTCTCATTTGCTTCTGCTTTAGCTATCGAGAAGCAATAATACTGGTCCATTGGTCATTGATCAGTGACTATCGACTAGATAATCCACATACACATGACCGCTTGAAAGATCTTCCTCGTGGAATCGATATCTGGCCGTGCGGAGCATGTGGGTTTGATATCAGGTGAACGGAGCAGTATCTTCCGTTCTAATTTCAACGTCAATGAGTCATTGCTTGCTTGCTCCTGACTCTACTATATAAGAGTGGGTATACTCCTGTCTCTCCGCTGACACTTCATTCTGAAGTAGTGTCTGTCGACAGTTGCTGCCTTAATACTCCGTCATTCCTACGCGATCAACGCCATGGCCCCCGAGCCCGTGCTCACCCAGGAGCAAAAAGACCACTTCATGAAATATGGCTACGTCCGCCTGACGAACTGCTTCTCGCGCGAGAAAGCCACAGCCTGGACGAAAGACGTCTGGACACGCCTAGGCTACTCGCCCACGGACAAATCGACCTGGACGCGCGAACGCATCAACATGCCCTCCCACAAGTCCGAGCCCGTCAAGACATTCGCACCCAAAGCGTGGGCCGCCATCTGCGAGCTGCTCGGCGGCGAGGACCGCGTGGCGGAGGAATCGGCCGTGTGGAACGACGGACTGATCGTCAACCTGGGCACGCCTGAATGGGAGGGCAAGTGGCCTCATCCGCGCGAGCTGCAAGGGTGGCATGTCGATGGGGATTTCTTCGTCCACTTCCTCGACTCGCGAGAGCAGGGGCTGCTGGTTATTCCGCTGTTTACCGATATCCAGGAGCATGCTGGCGGGACGATGATCTGTCCGGATGCAATTCCTCATATTGCGAAGCATCTCGTGAGTCGTCTGATTTCTTTCAAGGAATTCTTTTTTTTTTTTGAAATAATCTTTCTAACGACCGCAGTATGATCATCCCGAAGGCGTCTCCCCCCGAATGGTCCCCCGTGGCCAGCAGCCGCAGCACGAAGGCCTCGGCTTCTACAGCGAGATCGTCCAGAAATGCCACGAGTTCTACGAGATGACAGGCCAGGTCGGCGACGTGATCCTGCTGCACCCGCTGATGGTGCATTCCGCCTCGATCAACAGCCTGCGCATCCCGCGCATCATCACCAACCCGCCGGTGTCGCTGAAGGAGCCGTTCAACTTTGACCGCGACGACCCGAGCGAGTACAGTCTGGTGGAGCGGAAGACGCTGCAGGCGCTGGGCGTGGACCGGTTGCGAGGGTGGAAGATCACGGGCGAGAGGGCGGCCGTCGTGCCGGAACGGCTGAAGATCCAGGCTGAGATGAAGAAGCAAGAGCTGGAGCGGTTGAAGAGGGCAGCAGAAGTGGCAGCGTAGTCTGTCTTGCTTGTCAACTCCTAGAGCATTGCTTATGGCGTTAGGAAGGATTACTCATTCTTTCTCCTTCAACCTGCTTGTCCGATACTCCGCGCGAGGTCCTGTGCAGTGATATTCCCGATTGGGCCAGTATTCTGGCTCATAAGGTAATCTCGTACTGCTCGCATCAGTCTAATGAACAGGTACGTCCAATTGCTACTGACCCCCCATGCGATGGAACCTCACATGGAAGCTCGTTCTTTAGCCGGTGGAGTAAGCATGCAGGGGTCCGGAATGACCAGATCAGCCGGAAGTAGCTATCTTTCTGTCCTCGAGTTGGTTAGGAAGATACCTCCGTAAGGGTCTGTGCAGGATGCTACGATGTACTGACCGACTCGAGG
>NW_027192475.1:0-39885 GCF_041956645.1 Rasamsonia byssochlamydoides | reverse complement strand
CCATTCTAGACCTTTTCCTCGCCCCAAACCACCTTACCGTGCAGGGCCTTTGGGCATTAAGTATGCCCTCCTTGGTGGAATTCTGCCTTTACTCATAGCCTACGACCATATTCCTGCTAGGCTCGACTCTGCTAGAGCTATTGATTACCAACAAAAGTCACCCATTCTATGGACTATTTACAGTAGATACGGTGAAAACAAGCCAAAGACCCTGAATACATTCTCCATCACTTAATCTTACTGAATGTTGGCCCGCGGAGTGTCGCTCCACTGACAGCCACGTCCCCGGCGAGCCTGCGCCCTAATTATGTTCTGTACTGTACCTACCTCTGACATGGTCAAGCACAGACTTGGCGGTCTTCTTCGATTTATCCGGCACTAGCAATAATCCTAGCAAGGATCTGGCTAGGTAGTATTGGACCTAGTATTGGACCCTACCGGTTAGAATCCCAGCTTCTCCCTCTGGTTAGTGAGTCGACTAGCGGGGATCCGGCTGTCCAACCGATAAGGACGCCTCTGCATTAGTATTCTTAGTAGGATGACTAGCGCGACGTTTGATACGAAAATCCGGGGAAAGCTCCAGTTTTGGTGGAAACGCGGGGAAGACTAGCTGCTTTCATCTTGATTAATCCATCAACTGGCTCATTAACTATCTCACCCATTCAGCCAGCTTTCTATCGCATCTGTTATTGTTGTTCTTGCTGCTGCTACTGGCCTTGGATAAATGCGACCTTGGCAGTGGCTGATGGCTGATGGCTAGCTCTCCTTTTCATTACTGTTGCTTTTTCTCCCGGTTGATCTGGCCAGGATCAAACGGATAAAGTCGCTGATCGTCATGCTGTGACAGAATGGTATCAGGTGGTTTATATTCACGATGAGCTGTCAGTGTCTTATAAGGTCTTCTCTGTCGACCATCTCCCTTACCTTTTTATCAGAGTAAGGATTCGCGACGTTAGAGACCAGTACTCTCACCGCTGCTACAACATGCCTCTTGCAGTCGGTGCGCAAACCCTCAAGGCCGAGCTGGAGGTTGCTCAGGCCGAGACGCCTGAGCTGGAGAAGGTCCGCTGGTGGGCTGATCCAGGCCTGCGAAAGCTCTACTTCTGGGCCGCCATTCTGTGTGTTGCGTCGGCGACGTCGGGTTACGATGGGTAGATTTCACCTCTAAAATGTAAAGCCTCCTTCTTAGACTCAGCTGGCTGACTTTGTTAGGATGATGCTCAACACCTCGCAGAACCTGGACGCATGGCAGGCCTACTTCAACCACCCCACCGGGTCCAAACTCGGCCTGATGAACGCCATCTTTCAGATTGGCAGTCTGTGCAGCTTTCCCCTCGTGTAAGACTTCTACCTGCGGTGGATGAGCCTGTCTGACGATGCAGTCCGTACATGGCCGATTGGTGGGGACGCAAGATCCCCATTGCCCTGGGCTGTCTGCTGATGATCCTGGGCGGTTTTCTGGGGGCGTTTTGCAACGGTTACGGCAGTATGTCAGCTCGCGCTCCTGCTTCTGTCAGTCATGCTAACTGTATGACTCTCAGTGTACGTCGCAGGCAGACTGGTGCTCGGATTCGGCAACAGTCTGGCCCAGATGTCGTCGCCCGTCCTGCTGACCGAGATCTGCCACCCCCAACACCGAGGCAAAGTCACGGCCGTGTACAACTGTCTGTGGAATCTGGGAGCTCTGTGTAAGACCTCGCATCCTGCGGCATCAGACATCAGACTAAGACTCGTCAATTCTAGTCGTCGCCTGGATTGCGTGGGCAACCATGGACATCCCGAATGACTGGTCATGGCGGACACTCGCGCTGCTGCAGATCTTCCCTGCAGCTCTGCAGATTGCCTTCATCTACTGTAAGACAGTATTTATTCACTATATTACGTCTAATCTAACGAGTTAGGGGTCCCCGAATCCCCTCGCTGGCTGATCTCCAAAGAACGCTACGACGAAGCACTGACGATGCTGGCCAAATACCACGCCAACGGCAACACGCAGAACGCCACCGTCCAGTTCGAGTTCCGCGAGATCAAGGAGACGCTGCGGTTGGAGTTCGAGTACCAGAGAACGAGCAGCTACCTCGACTTCATCCGCACGCGCGGCAATCGCTACCGCCTGGCCATTCTCGTCTCGCTGGGCGTCATCTCCCAGTACAGCGGCAACGCCTTGTTCAGCAACTACATGAATCTGATCTACAACAGCATGGGCATCACCCAGCAGAACCAGAAGATTCCGGTAGGTGACTGTAGTTGTATCGGTTGAAATGTCTAGTGTCTAATTGTATCAGCTTAATGGAGGTCAAACCCTACTCTCGCTTATCGTCAGCGTTGGATGTGCGTTTTTGGTCGACCGGGTGGGACGACGACCGCTGTTTTTGACTGCGACAGTTGGTGAGCATTCATTTCTACTTTTCTTCTTCTTCTTCTTCTTCTTCTTCTTTTTCAGCACTGACTCCTACAGGAATGGTCGCCATGTTCCTCGCCTGGACCGTCGTCTCCTCCGTATACGAAAGGACCCAAGACGTCACCACAGCCGGCTATCCACAGGTCGTCTTCGTCTGGGTGTTTGGCGTGTTCTATTCGCTGGCCTGGTCGGGTCTTCTGGTCGCATACGCGCTGGAGGTCTTGCCCTACAAACTGCGTGCCAAGGGGCTGATGATCATGAACCTGACCGTGCAGGCGGCTCTTGTTCTGGGGAAGTAAGACGACGCCTTTAACCTGTCGACCTGGAAGACAGTGCTAACATCAACAGCTACACGAACCCAATCGCATGGGACAACCTACCGCACCACTACGATCTGTCTCTCTTCTACACCGTACGTCACTCCCAATCCCCATTTTCATCTCCTCTCAACCCAATCATCTAGACTAGACTAGATCACCTCACTAACTCTTACCCTCTGTGTTTACTGCTTAGATATGGATCTTCGTCGAACTCGTCTTCGTCTACTTCTTCTACGTCGAAACCAAAGGCCCCACCCTGGAAGAGCTGGCGAGGATCTTCGACGGCGAAGACGCCCAGGTCGGCCACGTGGATCTGCGCGATCTCGAGAAGGAGGCTATCGTTGACAAAAGCGAAAATGAGAAGGGGACTGCGACGATGATTGAGAGTGTTTAAACGATCCTGGTTAGCAGGTAGCTGAGCCAGGAGAATCAAATAAATTAATTTGGATGGATCTGTTGTGGTAGCTTGGAGCTTTACGACTATTTTGTTACCTTGACCGTGGGTACGCTATATATATGACAATAGCAATGAAGATGTGAAATCTTATCAAGGATTTCTTTTTTTTTTCCCTTCTGCATACAGCCGCCGAGGTGAACTGCAGCAGACTCTCAGTCAGAACATGAGAAACCTCCTTTTTCAACTCTTTTAGCGAGCGTGTTCATGGCCATACATCCAGCTAATAAAATAAAAAAAATAAAATTACTAAAACCCAATAAAAAAAAAAGAAATAGAGATGTGCTACCCATGTACATGTACATTATGTATGTACTGTACATACATGCTACTTATCAGCCTACTAAACAAAACCTCCTCAATCAAGGCAGGATTGGCATTGATAATATTCAAACTGACAAATGTCATAAGCTTGCTTGCTTACTCTACTTTTATTTTTATTTTTATTTATTTTTATTTTTATTTTTATTTTTATTTTTATTTTTATTTTTATTTTTATTTTTATTGTTATTTAAGGAAGTCCAAGGTACAGCACATACATACATACATACAGATATCAAGATCGTAGATTGCAATGGTATATATGTGTATATTGTAACATTAATCCTTGGCCCTCTAGGACCAGTTTGCTGACTCATCTGTTGCTGCTTTGCTCTTACCCTTACTGCCATCCTGATCCCTTCATCCTTACTTGAGCTCCCTCCAGCTTACTCTGACTCCCCTTCTGCTCCCTTTGGCTCTCTTCGACTCTCCCCCTAATATGCCCCCCTCCCCTGGGCCCTGCCTCCCTCCCTCTCCTTGTTAGTGGTTATTCCTGATAGACAGGTATATGCATATTTGTTGACATCTAGTGCCCCTCCAGCATCCAGAATCCTGTCAATTTTAGACAATGGCTTATATGGTGGCCTGTTTTGCATCCTCATTACTGGCGAGTAATAATGCAGCAAGTGAGAGCAGGGAAAGGCAGGCCTGGTTAATGGAATTTTGTTAATAACAGCAGCTAGGGGATGGTCAGTCCAGCGAATATAGGAGGAGATAAAAGGATTAGGGTATGACTATCAAGGTATCTTATATCCCCTCTGCTCCCCCTTTGCCCTATTTTCCAGTTTTTGCTAGAGCTATAAGAAACAAACGTACCTGCAATGACTCTAAGAGCCAGGCCTGGGCCGAGACGTAGACCGGGAACGATGTCTGACCTCAAAAACGATAAGGTATTCGTGGCCGTCAAGCAATTCACCAAGAGGCCAATCCATGGTCTCTCGTACTGAAGCCAGAGCTTCGAGTGGTTCCGTATGGTCGATGAAGAAGTTGGTATCGACTGATGACACGGCACCATCAGTGTTTCCGGAGTTGAAAAGGCTGCCGTGAGGTCTGGCAGCCCTGACGTAGCTTATAGGGGACGATTTCATGATCCCCTCCGCATGCTCTTTGATGAAGTCAAGCCGGACAGCATTGATGGTATCTGCGGCGGTCAGAACTGGATGCGGGGAACGGTCTAAGATTGCACTGACTTCCGAATACCCTCGCGGCTGCTATACAGGCGGCGGGATGCGAGCTCATGAGACCATAAACATCATCTTCACTCTCCTTGAGTTCATTCAATAAGCCCACCGCAAGCCCGCGCTCACGGTAGTTGCGATGCACCACTAACTGAGTGATCCAACACACAGTTCTGTTCTCATACTTCCAACGGCAAGCAAATGCATTTCCGGCAAGATGACCATCGACAATAACCCTTACGTAAGAGCACACAGCGTTCTCGGGAAGGTACTGAGCTCTCAGTCGATCTTTAGAGATCTTTACATGGTTTCCTGTTGTTGTTAGCTGGCGGTATTCGATCAATCTGATGACGATGGTTTACCCTCTTTAGCGAAGGCACCCACAACGCTGGCAGCTTCTCTCCCCCAGACTCCGTAGTTCTCGCTGAATAGCCGCGCAGCTTCTTGCAACATGCTGTCAGTAACTTGGCTCCCGTCGTATTTTTCATAAACCCTCTTCGTCATTCTCAAGCGGCTTTTCGGAGGTCTTCTGTTGGGCTCAAGTATCGGTGTTTCGAGATAGTGCACGTCCGAATGCGAACAAAATGCAACATCTTTTCGATGAGACGATTCCGCAGTTGCCATGAAAATATTCGAGCAGTTGGAATCACTGATCGATGATAGATATTAATAGTCGCCGTGCTGAGGGGTATTCGAAGGTGAGACCTGTTATTCCGAACGGGATCAGGTGGGGTGCAAGGGCCCAAGACCGCTACCTAAGCCCAGAGAGGCAAGTGGAGCTGGGTGAGGGAACAGCCCAGGAAGGCGCGCTTGTCTGCGCGTTCGAAGTCACTTCTGACCAGGCAATGCTGTGACGGAACTATACTAAGGTTTAGGCTAAAATAAAAGCCTGTCCTCACATCCGTTCCTGGTAGCTGGCTAACCGTCTCATTGATTTATGGAGTATACGATGAGACGGTTAGCGGGGTGCTGGAAACGGCTACCGTCCATTGGCCGCTCACTGCCTGCCGTCACAGGCTCTAGCTCATCCTGACTTGGTTTAGCACTTCCATGTCAGGAATAGCGTGTCCCGTTCGGGGATGGCGCGCTCGCTCGCTGATAAAACCCCCCATAATATTTCCTCATTCTCGAGCTCACCGCCTGCGAACACGTGATATTCTGCCGTGGCAGAATACTACTACAACAGGATGACACTGGATTTGCTGCATAGCCGCTAGCCTTCTTCTGCGCCAGAGGATGCTGTCTTCGGCATCGTGCAAGTGTTCGCGCCAGGACCATTGTCGATTTCCCTGCAGACCGGCAATTTGTTGTATTGTATTGATACAACTTGACCAAAGACAAACCCGTTTAATGTTCAATTTTCTCCGCATGTTTCCTTGGGTGTCCTTGTAGCTATATGCAAGCCCCTGCACCTTCCCTACTTCGACTTTCCTTCTACGTCCTACCTTCCCATAAACCATCACTGTGCTTCCAACTCCTGAATTTTCTAACCGGGATGGAATTCTTGAAAAGACTTATCGGTCGAGGAGCTACAGCTCAAGACACTTGCCTGTCTTCTGGTCAGCCAGCAAGTTCCAATCTTCCAAATCGCCTTTCCACGTGCGTTATGGGAACGCCTACCTCTTTGCCTTTTTGGACAGCGCCGCATCTTCGTTGCTGACTGTAACTGACTCTGATAATGTAGCGGATCCATTCCTGTGCCCACGAAATGACACTGTTCAAGAGCTCGCCAGGATACTCGATGATGAGAGGGTAGCCCACGTCAGAGGGACACCCGCCTCTGGAAAGACCACGCTTGCCTATCTTCTCCACGAGCATTATCGTCAGCAAAACATACCATCAGTCATAATTTCAGATTGGCCACAGGGGAATAATCATGTGCACACTGATGTCCTCATTCGCCGTGCACAGGATGCGGGTTACACTTTTGTCACTTCAGATACTCTCAGAAATGCAGACATTGTCTACATCATCGACGAAGGGCAGATGTCATATCATGATTCCGGTCTTTGGTTGGGATTCATCAAGTCTCAGAATAACCGCCGATTCGGACCGAGAGTTTGTGTGTTCACTTCGTATGGCAGTCCTACTGGGGGTCCTAACGACTACAGCGCTGGTAGCCCACTTGCATATCTTGGTGTTCAGCAGCGAGTATCCATCACCGTATCAAAGATCAAAGATTCACCACCGATAAGCCTTTTCTATAACCGCAACGAATTCGACGACGTTCTACAACGGATATGTACTGATAGTCGGCGTCCTCTACCGCTGCACCCTGACGCAGCTGACTACATTTTCAGCCTGACTAACGGACATCCGGGGGCTGTGGACAGTGTCCTTGGCATGATACAGAAGGTCAGTCCTGACGTTTATTTCTGTCCTAGCTCACTAATTGCTTATGGAATGCGTTGCAGGTTTATCGGTCAGAAATTAAACATGGGGAGATTCAGGTGGTTGAAAAGGATCATATTATTGCAACCCTAAATGACGAAGATGAGTCCTTCAGATATCTTGCTCAGACGGGGATCCAACGGTCTTTTGTAAGCCGACGAAAACTCACCCCTCAAGCAGCAGGTGTTCTCCGAGAAGTTCTTATGAATGGCAGCATCCATCGAGACCTGGATAATGAAGGGATCAGAACCTGTTATGAGAATGGGTGGCTTCACTCTGAACCGTTGGATTTCGACGCTATTAATATTGTCTGTGTCTTTCCAACGAGACTGCATGCAAAGTGGGCGTCCTTGTTTTCACTATGTTTAGACTCTGCTGATCTGAACAGATACGTGGAGCATTATCTTACTGATTCATCTGTGCCCTTTCCCATGAATCAAAACCCCACTGTCGAGGCTTTAGCTGAAGCGGTATTGAGGAAGTTTTCGTTGAGAAACCTTTCTTCCACAACACGGGTTGGTACTGGAGCCGTTATACGGCCTGTTGAAGCTGCCTATCAAGACGAATTTTATCGTGCATTACATGCAGTTCTCGGGTTCTCAACAAAAGTGTCCAGTGAATGGTCAGGAGATGGGAATGGCAGAATCGACTTCAGACTTGCAGACGTTGGATGGGGCATAGAATTGTTGCGCGAGGGTAACAGATTGGGAGCGCACTGTCAGAGATTTGTGGGCAATGGAAGTTATATGCAGTGGATCCGGAGTGGCTGGCTCCGGGATTGGCTTATCATCGACTGTCGTACTTCGCCTCCTCACCCTTATAGTAAGTTTACTCCCTGCTCGGCTTGCACTGCTAATTCAAGGGTAGATGTCCCTGGTACCAAGCTTTGGAGAGCTGTGTTCGCGGATGATTTTTCTTCGGTTGAGGTCTTAGACTCCTCTAACAGATTACTTGTTCCCCGGTTTCCGTTGATGTCCTAGTTCCAGTGCGATGGTTGAAGGGGATTGTACGTACTGCTCATTGTTTTTTTTTAACTCCATTGTTCAGGTCCTTAGGATACAGTATGGATAACCTAGGACACTCCCAAGCAGTTGACCCAAGAAGTATTCCGAATTAGCCTGCGCCTATTACTCGCTGTTTTGGGCAGCCACATTTTAGGATGCTTTCGTACAGCTATGAACCACCTGTAATGTGCTTCTAAACATTGTTAACTAGGGCATTCGTCACCCAGCGACAAATTTTGCAGAGAAATGTCGTCTCTGGATGGATCGACTCATCATTTGCTTGAATCCTTAAATACAATGGTTCATCTTGCCGCAGCTTGCGGACTGGTGGTTGCATGCAGAGCGAAAATATTAGCCCCTGCATAGATGGGGAAAGTTAGGGGAAACACACGGCTCCCTGCCCAGAAATGTCTTGGTGAACTCAGGCTTCAGGTAAATAAATAGTCGAGGACGCCTGCCATCTGGATCACGAATGAGAATGAACTTGAGGTGTCGGTAGTGAAGATCCAACAGCGCCTGTGGCCGGCTTCCAGTGATAGCAGCAAGCTGACAGAAGAGAATCAGCTCAGTCCGGAGCCAGCCACTAGAAAAGATCATCTCTGTGGTTGCAAGAAGCACCCGAGCAAACTCTGCAACATCCTCATATACATGGTCACTTTTGGTCAGCGTTCAGGTAGGAGACTCTTTTCTTCTGTGATGATCGCGAGCACGTAACAGCTCATCAACCAAGGCCAAATGTTGGATGATAAAAAACCGTCTGCTCACATCCTCAATCTTTATGGTTGTCATTTTGTTGAGCCGTGCCCTGTTACACTCTTGTAGACCAGATGCCACCACGTCTAGAAGGTCTCTAACGAGCTCTTCTGCTTGATTCCAGGACTTCAGTGTCGGTTCTTGCCCCGCCGCCGTTGGTCACAACACCAGCTGACAAGCTTTTGAGGTACCGGACAGTCTCATCGGTTGCAGAGAGTGGAAGCGTTCAACTGGATCACGTCCTTGGAACTGACAGTATCTGGCCAGACACAAGGTGAAGCATGTTAGCTTGGCTGTAGCATGACGCCTGTATCCTCCAGCTTCTTCCGAGTCTTGGGACTGTAACGTTGCTGTCGGAGCTGGGAGACATCAAGACACTCAGCCTCTGCGAGATAGTATTCCGGTGGATGCTGCTCTTCATTGTCGAAAAGCGAGTCGTCATCGTCGTTGTCATCATCATCATCCGACTCGTCGCTGTCTGGCTCCGTCTCACTGTCGGAGGAACCATCGGACGGAGGACTGTTCGAGAAGATGTCGGGGAGTTCAGCACTGGCATGGCTCTGCTCGTCCGACGTGACATCCTGATCAAATTGGGAGCGACGATGCATGATCAAAAACCAGGCAAAAAGAGAGAAACAAAAAAGAGAAAAAAAAATTCATTTTGACCTGAAAGCTGCACAATGCCTGGGTGGATGGTAGTAGGTGATTGGGATGGACGACGACGACAATGCACGGCAATCGCTCTGAAGCGAGGGAAATGAGTTTAAACATCGCATGGCCGTCATGGGACTCTTATAGAATCACAGCGAAAGGGGGATGTGAGGGGAGCCAGAAACGGCTCCCTCCAAAAAGTGACCTCGATGCTCTGCTGCAAGTCGAGGTGATGGCAGTATTGATCGAGGAAGCAGCCGCGCGTGAGCAGCATGAGTTCAGGCCAGGGACCACAGCATGCCCAACCAGGGGCGTGTGTGGAGTTAAGGATGGGGACGCCGTGAGTATTCGTGCACTGGACTCGCAAGACCCAGATAGGTAGCAGGACTCAGGAAAACGGCGTCAAGTGCGGCCGTTTTTGGCCGCTCGCTGACCGTCTCATTGTTATATAGAGCATTCCCTGGTCATTCTCTAGATGAATGCCTGATGGCAGCGTCGTGTACTCGAGCCTACCATTCGTAGCAAGACCAAAGCCACTGAGCAGCCCGTCTCAATTCACTTTCAGACGGGATAATCTCGCGCGAACATGCTTTGGACTTTCTTTTTTTCAGGTCGACTTTATCAGCAAACAGTTGCAAAGGATGTCATGGAAGATTAGAACTCACGGCATTTGGCCTTCCAATTGGCCGTCGTTACTGTGGACGAAAAAATTTAGGCAAAAAGCCACCTCCTTACTACCGCTGGAGGTGGCCGGCCTAGATCAGATTAGACGAATCGGGCATGCCGAACTATCAGATACCTACCTACATAAACCAAATCAGTTAGAGGAAGAGCCTGCAGAGAGTGAAGCATGCCAAGAGAATCTTTTGCAAGTCGAATTTTAAAAGGAGAAAGTCGAGGAGCGAACCGTGCGTGGCGCGAAGAGGCCATATCGGTTTCTCAGTGTTTTGAGGGGTATGCTTACCAGCGATGGTCCTACTCCCTTTCTCCGACTTGGCTAATTTCAGGGCATTACAACTGACGTCGCCGTGGCCCTGAAACGAGAATAGAAAAGAAAGGGGGGCATAGAGAATTGATGCAAAGAGGTGGGAAACAACACTAAAGGTCAAACCTAAGTTTTCATCGGTAGGTATAAACCAATGTAATATGGGTCAGAGAAAGTATGAAACTGGGTCAAGTCACCGTGTTTTTCCTTTACAGAATTGTATCTTGTGATATATTGCTTGAGATAAGGAAAGTATAAAAGAGAAAGGAATGTAAGAAAGAATCCTGGAAGGCCTTTTAAGATAGTGTTCTTTAATCCCCAACCAAGTTGTATCACCATTGCTCTAAAAAGAAATACCAAGCCTCAATACACCAGCAACATTTGGCTTTCCTGAACCTATCTTTTCTTCGGAGTTTGAGAAAGATTCACAGAGCTATCCATCGCCATATAGCCTTAGAGAGTCATTGAATTGAGAGAGTATATTAAATAACTACCTGTAAAAGGAGGTGGAAGGCAAAGTAATTACTTATCTTGGCAATATCTTATCCTAGAAGAGACGGCATTAACTGTATACTAACTGTTATTCAAAAATTAAGAATAGATTAAACTATGTAGTATGTTAGCTACCAAGTATTTACCCTGGGATGGTAGAATATTTAGAAAAATGTACTCTGAGATTTTCTAACCCCGCTAGACTAGAGGAAACTGTCGGCATTCTTCGAAAGGTAATTAATAACTCTAGTATAGAGACTTAATCCTCTAGGGTATCTATCTCTTGCTATAAAAATAGGTAGTAGCTTTAGGAGAAACCGAGTACTACAATATTAATAGAAAGAAAGATTATATCTAGTCTACTTATTACAGGTTTTCTTATTTAAGAAAGTAAATTGTTTCTTGTCGGAGATTTCGGTTTGCCCCTTTCCGGCTTAGTCAGCTGCACGCTGAGTGATGAGTAGAGGCTTGCCGATGAGCCTGCGCCTCATCAACATGTTTTATTGTGGTTCTAAATATCGTGGTAGCACTAGCCTCTCCGAATACTGAGTAGGATTAGCCAACGTTTTCTAATATTGTTCTCACCATCGTGGCAGCACAATTCTTGTCTAGCTACCGCTGTTCGCGTTCGTGGATATAGCTCTTCAGCAATAAGAGGCCGGACTAGAAGCATCCAGCAAGTGCTCCTCAGGAAGCCTAACGCTGACCAAGATTAAGCTTTAGCCTACACGGAAGCTTTACTTTTGGATCGATTCGGAGCAGCGTCCAGTGATTGCGTTAAACATGACAGTTAGCCCACCTGGGTGATGCATCTCCGTGGGAATATATATGCAGGTCACCTACGGCGCAGCCCGGCGTCGTATCACTCAATGGATTCCTACCTAGATACTTTATACACGCCTAGCAATTTCATTCTTTACTGCAGGCAAGTCATCACACCGTGCATATAGCGACGGTATACAGTAGATTTTTCCAAAGTATTACCGTACTCCTGTTTCACCCTTGCTTGAACCTTAGCTAAATATGCATTAACGCAGGATATTGGAAGTCGCCTTGCATTATCCGCAAGGTGACCTTGCAGGGGCGGAGCGAGCTGCAAAGGCTATTAGGTGTCAATGGTCATGGCTGATTTGGGCAAAGGACTAGTATTTATTCTTTTAAGTATGCTAGCTAAACAAACTGTGAATGAAAAGTGGAGAGACCTGTGCTCAATTACAACTACACGCTAGGGAAGAGCTAAACCCTGCCCATTATGAGAGTCGTAGCAGGAGCGCTCCTCCAGCTCTTGATTTTTGAAACGACCGAAACTTTTCCCCTCTAGCAGCCTACTTTATATCAATGAACCTGTCCAATTCCCCACGGTGAGAGAGTGTGCTGTCCTCTGGCGGCTTCCAGGATGTCCCCACCAACACGGTATGATTCCCATACGTCCTGAATCATCGTACGACCGCTTCGTCAGCAATGAGCTGGATGTGGATGATTCGTTGCTGTCTCGAGCCCAGTTTGCTGCCAAAACTGGCTATCAGAGAATAGTGGCGATCGCACGCGGGTGAGGCAGCCATGCGCCCGTGAACATAGCAGCCTCACCAGCCTCGTGCATGCATCAAATTCCAGTCGATCGTGGTCCAATCAAACTGGTTCATGTCGACGTCCATCGTAGCCTGTCCGGGTATGTCAGGGTAGCCCCCGGGCCCAGGACCGGTGGAGCCCTGTCCTCCCGTGCCGTACGACAGGCCATGGCCACCAAATTCCATGGGCATGGGCATTGGAATTTCGTCCATGTTGATACCCGCAGCACCGCTGGGCTGCTCTATATTACTGTTTGGTGAAAAATTTGACGTCATCTGCATTACTTTATTTCTAATGTCCGACACAATCCGTGGTAGCTCCACCGGCTTGTCTTGTTGTCTGAATAATGCTTCACGCGCCTCCCAGGCCTGAAGGACAATTCGAGCGAAGACAATGAAAAAAGGCCTATCTGCTTGTTTCGTATTCATCATGCGAGCCTCGTAGTTGTCGCTCATGACCTCCCAAGCCTTTTCAGCGTGGTCCTCAGTAGGCCGCTTTTTCAGATCTTGAAGAATGTGAATGTACGCGGGAAATGGGAAGTGCAAGTGAACCAGCCAAAGGTATCCTTTGGTGAGAGGTGAAGTCATGAGCTTCGTATCGCACATGAGCATCCTCAGCGCATGGGAAATGGCAGCGTTGCGCTGCGGATCCGTCTGCTGCACGGATAACTTGGAGTGTCTCGAATAGTGTTCCAGGAGACGGTTTTTCGCCAGGTACCCTCGCGTCGTCCAGATTGTCATAAAGTGAAGCGGGTTCTCTGTATTGCAGAATTGGAGATATTTGTCCTCAATAGTCTTTTCTAGGGCGATCAACTCGTCGCCTTCTCGAACGGGGCCGTGCCGAGTCTCGTTCGCAATCGCCTTCAACGACGGATTGGAAAAGTCGAGGTGGAAGGCGCTGTGGCGGACGAACTCGCCCAGCTCGCTGCGCACGACGACGAAAAGCGCCTCGGTGGGTTTCTCGTGAATTGCGGGCGGAGTCTTCATCTCTGGCTGGATCTCAAAATCATTCACGTTGAGAGGCGTCCTGCAGTCCCAGGTGGGATCTAACATGGTGGTCTTGTGATCGCACATCTCGCAAATGCGATTGTCGAAAACAATCAGCGACCACCACAGCCTTCGGCGCAACTCACCCTCGAGCGCGGTGCATCTGGCATAGGTCGACTCGTTGTGAATCCCCATGCGTTGTGCGATGCGGATGGCCACGCCCAGCATTGAGGATAGAGACCGGGGGTCTGTATCGGGACTGACCGAGACCTAGAAGCGTCAACGGACTAGATGCCCGATGGCAGCCTGACGGGCTTACCAGGTAGAGATACAATGCTGTCAAGCAGTCGCGGTCCGCGGACCGTAGAACCCCACAGTTTAGTAGCGCTTGCTGACATCCGAACTGATAGCTTTTCAGAAGATCTTCTCTTGGCGACCCCAACACGGTACGGCATTCGTCTTTGGTGAGACTTAGAACGGAGACGCAATAGATACTGAACATCAGCGCTTCCAATGTGGGACTGATGGTTGCCATATCGCCGGCGGCGTCGATGATGCGTGCCTGCAGGGTGGGGGTGTGGGTGACTTTGAGCAGCGGGTTGACGTTGTCCAGGTAAATCTGCCAGAGCCTGAAGATTTGGACCTGGTTCGGGTGCAAGGTCGAGAGATCGACGTCTGTCTTGGGTGAGCCAAACAGCAGGTGGTCGTTGCTTTCGCTTCGGTACATCTGGTCCCACGCCTTCTTGATCACCGCCGGACGCACATCATCGTTATCGTGCAGAAAACCGCTATCGTTCTCATCGTCGTCATCATCGTCCTCGACATCCACGGTCTTTCCCTCAATTGTCAGTGGGAGCCTGAACTCACTCGCACACTTGACCGTACCTTTTGACTCATGGCGCGCCAGAGATTCCTAGGAGAGAGTATTAGTCGTCTCGCGGTCTGTGTTCACCAGTGTCGAACAAAACTCATGACGGTTCAGGAGAAAGCTTGACCACAGATGTTAACCCATTGACTATTTGGTACAGCCAATTACCAGTTCATATAGATAAGGAGCCGCATAAGAATAATATGGGTAATTTTTCATTAGAAATCCCTATGTTGTAGGTGAATTTGTAGCTCGCTTGAAGGTGGTAAACCGTCATGAGTTTTGTCAGGCGCTGGTGGTTCGAGAAAGCGCAACTTACACTGTTTTCGACTTCACCGCCGTCTTCTCCCTTGACCGGCCCTCTGTCCCTGAAACCGGTCCTTCTGCATGTGCATCGTCGAGAGTGCCGTCCTCGCTGGGAGAGGCGTGCTCTGCGGCCGGGGTGTGCAGAGGCTCGAACTTGATGTTGTTCTGGCGAAGCAGGCCCTCGTAGTGGCGAAGGCGCTCCAACAGCTCTCGCTCGGGAAACCTGCGGCGCCGTTGGCGGGCGAGCGTAGCTGCCACGCACTGGGCGCCGGCCCGGACGCAGTTGGCGCAGGGGGATTTGCGATCGCACTTGATTTTGCGCTGCTGACACAGCACACAGGCCAGCACGCGCTGCGGCTTCGCAGTGGCTGACTGGTCTGGGGTGGGAACCGCCGTCAACATGGCAGGAGTGATAAACCCGTTGTCTTCAGGAGAGATGGAGATGGAGAGGAAGAGGTGCAGGGCCGTCTCGGGCTTTTGAAGCTCCCCAGCAGGGGGACCCCCTGCCACGCTCGGACTGTTCTACGTCCCGAACACAGACCTTTCTTCAGGACATACTATGAGCCCAGCCAGATCGGACTTTAGTAACGCCCGACCAGCAGTTCTTTATTCTGGACGCAGTATAACCTCGTGCTTTCCTAGAGCCCGACAAAACAATTTCAATATCATGGCACACGTTCTTCCTTTGCTCTTAAAAGTCAGACCTGTTCCTTTCACCTCGCTGGTTCTTCAGACAGACATCGTTCCGTTCTCATTGTCCACCACAAGCTGTCCATATTCATCAACACATCAACACATCAACAGTTCCCTCCCGCTTCGAGTCCACTTGCGACCAATCGATCCAAGGGGGAGCAACAGGTTTCACGGTCACCATGGTGTCTTCACGCCCGACGACTCCCAAAGGCGCCAAATCGGCTGCGGGAGATTCATCCGACGTGGCTACGACACACGCCGGCGAGACCTCTCCCGATGTTGCAAGCAAACCTGATGCAAGCAAACCCGACGACCCCAGCAGAAGCCGTCGACACTGAGGACGGTCCTCCTGCTGATCTCGGTCTTTGGAACCATGTTCCTGGTCGCTCTGGACAGAACCATCATCTCCACGGTATGAGGACACTCCATGGAACAGAGCTCGCATTCTTCTGGTCGCGCGGCGAGTCAATGTGCTGACTGATTCTGGCTAGGCTATCCCGCAAATCACGGATGAATTCAACTCCCTCGCCGACGTCGGCTGGTACGGAAGCGCATATTTGTTGACATGTTGCGCCTTCCAGCTGTTGTTTGGGAAACTCTACACGTACTACTCGGTGAGAGGCGTCATGCTTACAAGTACCCTACTATTCGAGGCTGCCTCTGCCATCTGTGGCGCGGCTCCGAACTCAGTAGCCTTCATCGTGGGAAGAGCAATCGCCGGGGTTGGCGCCGCTGGCATCTTTGCGGGAACGGTAAGTGTACCCCGATTCCCTCCCTGATCAGCCTCCAATGCTGACGGCGGTCCCTAGATTGTATGCATTGTCCACGCAGTTCCTCTGCACAAGCGTCCCCAAATCCAAGGCCTCTTCGGCGCCCTCTTTGGCCTGGCTTCGGTCGTGGGCCCCTTAATTGGTGGTGCCTTTACCTCCAATGTAACGTGGAGGTGGTGCTTTTACATCAACCTGCCCCTCGGGGGCGTGGCGATGGTCGTCATGGCCTTCTGTCTCCAGGTCCCCGACCGAGATACAACCAAGCTCCCCTGGATGAAGAAGCTGTCGCAACTGGATGCCCCGGGCACGGCATTCCTGGTCCCGGGTGTGGTCTGTCTTCTGTTGGCACTTCAGTGGGGTGGCCAGACGTATGCGGTGAGTTCCCCGCAGCGTCATTTTGACTTTCCGGTGCACTGACAGTCTCCAGTGGAGCAATGGGCGGATCATCGCATTGTTGACTCTGATGAGTGTATTGCTTGTTGGTTTCGTTGCGGTCCAGATATGGCTTCCGACGACAGCCACGCTCCCTCCGCGCATTTTCAAGCAGCGGAGCGTCGTTGCTGCCTTCTGGCAAAGTCTCTGCATCAGCTCTGGGAATTATATATTTGGTAAGAAGACCACATAGTCAGCCATGATTGATCACCGGATGACTGACCTTGGTTATCACAGTGTACTTCCTCCCGATCTGGTTTCAATCCATCACAGGTGTCTCTGCCGCGCAATCAGGCATCCGGCTCCTGCCTCTGATGCTATCCATGGTCGCAGGGTCAATGGGCGGTGGAATCATCACTCCGAAGATCGGATACTACACGCCGTTCTCGATCGTAGGATCCTGCATCATGTCCGTCGGGGCCGGGCTCCTCACGACTTTCCAGGTCGACACCGGCGAAGGGAAGTGGATCGGTTATCAAATCCTGTACGGAATCGGCTTGGGCCTGTGTTTCCAAACCCCAAACCTCGCTGCCCAGACCGTTCTGCCGAAGAAGGATGTGCCCATCGGGTTGGCGCTGATGTTGTTTGGTCAGCTGCTCGGTGCAGCGGTGTTTGTCTCGGTTGGGGAGAACGTACTAGGCAATCAGCTTGTGCAAAGGCTTTCCGGGGTCCCTGGGTTTGACCCGAGTCTGATCACGTCGGGGGGCGCCACGTCACTACTGAGCGCGCTACCTGCGAGTGAACATGACACGGTCCTCACAGCCTACAATGAGGCGCTGCGGAAGGTGTTCCAGGTCGGATTGATCATATCGTCTCTGGCCGTCCTCGGTGCAGTTGCGTTGGAGTGGAAGAGCATCCTGAAGAACAAGCCGAAGGCAAATGTTGGTGCTGAGACCGGCGGAGCGGCTGAAGAGAAGAAGGTCGGGGAGACAACAGAGGAAGGAGGTGAAAAGCATTAGAGAAGCCTACTAGCTTAGAATAGTAGTAGAAGTATCAAAGGGAGCGAGAGGACGATGTCGTGCGCCAAAATCAACACCTCCCAGCAACGCCCGATAATCACCTGTTGGAAAGCCAAATTGGCACACATGGCTGAAGTACGTGACACTTCCCTGAAAACTACCACACATACTGACCGGCCTTCACAGACACCATCCACCTCTAGTATTGCGGCAGACGATCCATCAAGCTTTGTCGGCGCCATCGACGATGCGCAAACATACGTGAGTTGCATGGAACAGCATCTTATGGGCCTTCTTGTTGCCTTCGCTGGCTGCCGCGACTCCATGGCGATCGTCAAAGAGAAGCTCCTTACCTACAGGGAAAATAACCTGTGTTGCCTGCGGCAGAATCAGGAGCTCCGTGAAAGTAACGGCCTCTTAATCCACGAAATGGAAGCCCTCCGCACTTCCAACCAGGCGCTCAGGAACGAGGTTGGGAAGCTGAGTGAGCGCAACTGCGAGCTTCAGGGGAGAGTTCTGGATCTTCAGGCTCAGCTGGAGAGACGACAATTGGTCAGTTTGAGTGCACTATAGTTTGTGGACCTTTCTAATGAAAAGAAAAAAAAAACCTTAGGCGACAAGCACCTTGAGAGCTATAGCCCCTCAGTGGGAACAGAGAAAGACACGAGGGCAGATAATGCCGAGGGCGGAGGCTGTCGGCAAGAGACGTGCCAATTTGGACGATCTTGCAGCGGCTGCGATGCTCGAGGATTCCCTGCCGTCCGACAAGTCTCCTTATCAGAGTGGGTCTACTGAGGACTCTGATTACTCTGGAGATGTACATGATAATACCATTGCGGTTGGCCGTGAGGCCGAAAACCCAATCCACAGGCCACGTCTAGGCTGTCTGCGAAGGAAGATGAGGAGCATGAACCTGCGGCTGCAGATTCCTGAGAATCCTATCTGAAGCTGACAACCCATCACTGTCTTCTGGCTTTACCCTCCCTTTCTCTCTCTCTCTGTCTGTGGTTCACTCCAGAGGAGGATAGCCTGCTAGTTGAGCTCAAGGAAATGGGGGATTTGACCTGGCTTGAGATTGAGGATCAGTTTTCGAAGCGTTTTCCATATCGGCGCAAGGAGTCCTTGCAGGTCCGCTACAGCACGAAGCTGAAGCGGTCCTCCTAGCTGTCACCAAGGCAACAATGTGCTCAGGTAGCTTGTGGTAAGCATGCTAGTAAGAGGTGTGGCTGTATGCGGAAGCTGTAGCATGTGAGTTCCCTGGGAACCACCAGCCCGTAGACAATGGACTTTTCTGATCCTAGGATGGCATAAACACTCACGTGTTGTCGTAGTTAGCACTGATGTGACAGTGTAATCCAGGATTGTTGCTAAGCATCGCGACCTTATTGGCATCTGGTGTAGGTAATTATAAAAGAAAGTATCATCCATATAGGATCTGCGTGTTCGTCAGTGTAACGAACCCAAATGCATTGACTGAACTAGACAGTAGAGTCTATGAAGCGGCTCTATAACGAAAGACTAAGCTGGGGGGGTGGCGGGGGAGGAAGAAAGAACGAGGTTTGATTGATTGATTGATTGATTGATTCCTAGGCTATTTCAGGTCAGAGTTGACCTATGCAGCCACCTTGATCGCTATGGCTTCCGCTTCCCTACAGTGTCGCACCGTCTCATCTTCTACCATACATTTACTAGTCTTGGTTCTTTTGTCCTTTGCAGTTACTCCTTAGTCTCTAACACTGGCACTGAATCCTTCATATAGGAACCTGTCTTGCCCTGACATCCATCCTTCCAATGAGTCCAGAATTTTGTCCTTGACGGGAAGTTTTGATGACAATGGCGACATCATGATGGCTTTGGTCGGTTATCTAGCTTCCGGCTTGGCTGCCCATTCACGTTTGTTCTGATTGTCCTTCACATATTGCAAGTGTATTTCCTCTGGGTTGTCCTTCTCAATCCAGCCTAAGAAGGTAAAAGAACAGGAGTAGCAGGAGGCTCTGTCCATATTAGAACGTGTAAACCGTGCATATAGACCCGCTGCCGCCATTCTTTCATCTAAAATGATACACCAAGAATGTTTGAAGGAGTCATAGCGATTGATGTAGCTTGTCATTCTCGGGTTACGACATGGCCATTTTTCGCCTGGTCGAGAGTAAGCCATCTGGGGGTGGCCGGTAAGAAGGAGGCTCGAAAGCAGGAGGCTCGAAGGCCTCTGTGGATTGGGTGGTCGTAGTTATCAGCGTGAAGAAAACTCTGCAACTCGCCATCCACCAACACCACGCGGATCCTTTTTGGCTTCCCCTTTTAACTCTTATCCAAGATGGGTATATTAATTAACTTGTCGACGGAAAACCCTCGCCGAAGGTCCCGCTGTCTCGCGGCGGGACTGTGGGACGGACACGACGGGGGTTGGTCACTTGGATCGAGACTGCATTTACTAACATTCGTTGAAAGATCTGCAGCTGCAGGGATGGGGAAAATATCGAAACCGGTGGTCGGAAATGCTACGTTTTGCTGCAAAACCCGAGTCTTAGTCATAGGAAGAGTTCATGAGCAATAACCACCTCTACGAATTGTTAAATTATGTATGTACTTCTACGGTGGAGAGCATATTCCATCTAAGCGATGTTTTCTTCGAAGGAAATAATAAAATATTTGATTCTACCAATAGAGATGTTATGCGTTGTAATAGTAATAATAATAACACTTGTAATATGCGTAACTCCACCTCGCCAGTGTCTGTCTGAAATATTCACTTAACTTGAAAAAAAAAAAAAGAGGTGACATGACAAACAATTCTCGGTGCAAACTCATTGTACTATTTCTGCTGAAACTGTCTGAATTACTTACTTATCCCTCGAGAAACTCCGCAATCCGAGCGGCGGCACGATCCACCTCTTCCTTCGAGTCGCAAGCCGCAAAAACGAACCGATCCGGTCGTAAGAAGATGAATCGCTTCTTCTGGACTTCTTTGCTCAGACGATACGGATCGTAACCTTTCGGCTCCGGCCGGTGGTGACACAGTCGCGAGCGCGAGAATTCCTCTCCGCTGGCGACGCGATAGATGGATCGCTGCCAGCGTTTTTTACTTTCCAAGACGACGGGAGACGCAGAAGCAGACAGATCTTCCCGAATGATGGTGATGCCGTTCTGCTGAATGTGGCCGCCGGAAGCGCGGTCGATATCCTGTACAGCAGCCAGGCTGGACTTCAAGTCTTGCACGTTCTGCAGTAGCACCACCAGCCTGAACAACCCAGACTTATCCTTAGCCCAGATGAGATCATCCGTAAAGGAGACTTCTTCGTCCTGCTTAGGATCAAAAGTCTGCAACAGTAGACCTGCGGGAAGCAGACGCCACCGCCCAGTTCGGGGATCGCATCCCATCGCTTTCCACGATGTGGCCTTCATTCCTCGAGAGCGTAGCTGCTATGGCGCTGGTCGGCAGTGCGCTGGCCGTGGACTTGACATATGATGTCAACATAAGCATGTGCAACTGGGCTCAGCTTCGTGGTAAGGAAATCTTGCCATCCAGACCGTGTGCGGTTGAAAACTGATGAACTTCCGCACAGCGAACATTATCCAGGACACAATCTATCTGGACGGAGGAGCTCTATGGTGGGCAAAGTCTGTTTCCAGCAGCAATGTCGGGGCATCGGCCAACGACTGACCCAACCGCAGGGGACTGTCAGACGGAACGTATAAAACGCCGGAAGGCGATGGTCTGTCTTCTCTCGTACTTCTACAGTCAAGAGAGCCTAGCTAACCGGGGCCAAGACAATACGGACGGGCTGCTCTATAACCTCAGTCTCCGGCAACCCCTTTGACCAGACGACGAAATCTCACATCATTGTTCCGACCAATGTCCAAGACTGGCGGGCTCGCCAGCAACAACATTGCGCCAAATTACGTCGACGGCGTGATATTCGCAAATGACGACGAGCTGATCCTCTACGGGTAAGGCCGTGTTCGCTCCATCCCAGATGTGTCGCTCACAGGGGCTAGGGGCTGTTGGAATTCATGGCATACCGGTCTAACTGGATTCGGTAGTCATATAAGCTGATGTGATACATCATATTGGAAGCCAAATACCCCGCTTCTCACAATAAGGCTTATACGCCAGGTATCCCACATCTGATTAGAATCAAGAATCAAGTCTCCTTCATATCATCTTCTATAGTGGTGCTTGTAGTAGCTTCTCCCCTACATGCTTATAGCCATAACCTCAACAATCCAGGCAGTCATTGCGATGCGGCATGTAGCATGCAACGGCCCCAACTTCATGCACGCCAGGCCCCTCATCTATCCAATATTTCGAAAATGGCCATGTTCTTCACCATACAGTTGGATTCAGAAGAACAGCCTAGTTCAGCTCGCGCATCTTGTGTATCTGGGTAGCCCCGCATGGTTGCGATAATTCTGGCTGCAGTCTCGCACGACGTGACTTGGCCCGTATCATGTTGGCTACGAGACTGCTGTACTCCAGAGAAGGGTTCAAGAGCAATTGAGCCCACGGCTTCCGGCCACTCTTCATAGGAATTTTGGCCGTGGGGATGATTTCCATGCCCTATGGCAACTGGTTTAGGCGGCGAAGTGCTGACTCCAACAACATCCGGCTCGCGAAGCTGATCCTCGCGTACCTCAGAACGTGGACCGCTCATCTCCTGATGGGATGGAATTGGCTGCGAAATTTGGCATTCCATCGGATGATCACATGGGATTTTTGACGGACGGTCGCTTGTCGATGGTGGTCGCGGAGTTGGCAACACTGGTGTTACCACTGGCGAACGACCAGACGGAGCAGGGCTTATTAGGTCTCTATGTGATCTCAAGTACTCTTCAATCTCCGCCTCCGTGACACTATGGAGTCTCAGTAGAGATCGGAGCAAAGCATTCTCTGCCGCTACTTTCCTTCCTGCCGCTTGAACTTGATGTGTTGCCTCAACACCAAGTCTTTCAAACCTCCGCAAGCGTTGCTCAAGATCTTGAATGTATTCTTTCCGCCGCGCGCGAGACCGACGCTGGTTGTCACGGATTCGAGCGGACGTAGCAGCATTATCCACCTAGAATATCATCAGTCGCCTAAGGATCAATCAAAACCCCTGCGTCGGTGCAATGAGCAGTATCGCTTACCCCGGTGGTCTTTTTCGCGTTTCCAGACCTCTTGGTTTTCATCCTCGTCATGACAGTGAGCCAGACAATCAAGAGACACCGCAAGGCATTCTACAAAGCTAACACCCTGGAATTGATGCTTGTTCGCAAGTTGTATTCTTGGATCATCCGCCAGATGTGATAGCTTATCGAAATTTATCAAACCCTCAAATTGTCTGCTAAATTGGATTCTCGGCACCTGGCATTACAGTTGAGGCTCAGATTCTCGGAGTGAAGAAGAAAAAAAAAACGGTCTGTTCCGAAGGGTTTGGGTGGAGGCAACATTTGCGACCGTTCTGCACGTCAGGTTCTCGGTCCTCCCCAGAAGATGTGTGGCGTTCAGCAATTCTCGAACCGTGTGGCAATATCGCTGTCTATGCAAGGCACCAAGAGTATGACCCCGGATGGAATTTCACTGGCTAATGAAAAACAGTAAAAAAAAATTAATTTCTAATGGATCATAATTCTTATCAATCAATAAGCAGTGTAAGGGTTTTTCCATAGGATAACTTGGGTTCAATAATGCGACAGTCTGGCCGGCAACATGGCTCCACCATCCTGCACCCTTCTCCAATAGTAGTTTGCCAGTGACATCTTGACGACCTTGTTGCAAAATCACTTGGCATAACCGTTTACTTCGTATGCTCTGTTGCTGTATATTTATAAATTACTGTCAGTTCGCCCCCTCCCTCCAAATTTGAAAAGGTATAACCATATATTTCATTCCTTTGTGATATGTATCCCATGTCTCGCTTGTGAATTTTTCTTCTCTAATGCTTGGCCACCTTAACGAGTTTTACCAAGCACCCAATGAGTTCTTATTTTAGGCTATCACTATCGTTCAAACGGATTACATCGACTTCCTTTAGTCTACGTGCATCGCACTGCGTGAGTGCAAGAATGATGCATTCCATTGGTGCTCAGACAGCGACGATGGACGCGATCAGAGTGGAGTCTCCGCATAGAGAGATGCAAAATCCAAATTACCGATCGTTGGCCTTGCCAGAAAGCGAAGACGACATTGATATTCGTCAGAAGTACCGCCCATTCATCCTCAATGAAGACGCAGCCGAGGACTGGGTGAACAATCTGGAGTTGACAACCGTCCTGGATATGGCGGAGAGTGATATGCAGTATACAAAGAAGAGGCTAAAGGTTCTTGTGCTGTACGGCAGTCAGTAACTTCCGCACACTGAACCTGTTCAAACACTTGATGGGTTGATTGTTGATTACTGATTACTACTTCTCTGGTGGTGCTAGACCGCGGTTTTCAAGAATCAGATTGATTGGATTCCTCTGACCACTGGAAGCGTCCGTCCCACACAAGGCCGAACGCTTGCCATTGCCCAGGTATGCGGTGGATCACAATCATTCAATGCAGTCAACTCCCTACGCATTCTTGGCCGTTGGATGCGTATGTTTACTATTCCGAATCAATCGTCAATACCCAAAGCATATACTCAATTCCCGGATGAGGGTCAACCGGGAGATCAACGACTCATGCCTAGTGGTTATAGAGATCGTCTGGTGGATTGCATGGAGGAGTTTGTCAAATTCACCATTCTGATGCGGCCTCACATTGGTCTCTTTGGTGACCGATTTAGCGAAAGAGCCGAGAAGAGATTGAAAGAGGCAAAAAAGAAGGAATAGTACCACAGTCAAATGAAAATATCAAAGCGCTTTATAGATACTGGAAAATTAAAATATATATGTCAATCTCGCGCATGACATTCTGTTTGAACGTTGGACCAGTATTCCTTTAGAAGCCTTCAATGTATCCACTTATCTTTTATCCATATCATAAATGCGGTGCACTATCCACATGTACATCTCTTCAACTACACAGTGAACCTGAATCAATTTCCCATATGACTACACAGACCCCTAATCCGAAGTGATGAAATCTTTCCAGGATATCGGAAGAACACATCTAGATAGCCAGAAATCGAATTGACTCCCCGGCCAAATCAGAGTGTTCTTTCCGGTCCGTTTATCGATGTACCAGTTATGTACTTCTGTGGTGTAGATAAGCCCTTTCAATTTCTCCTCAATTCTTCGTCTGAAAAGCTCCTCTGCCTCTTTTTCCACTGCAATCATGTGGGGTGCAGACACATTACGGCGCGATTTTTGTGAGAAAAATAGTGTTAGAAGGCGCACAATATAACTCACTGTGCATTCTATTCCAATCAAGGTAGAATGTCCCGATGGAAGGGTATTCGGACCGGTAAGGAGGAATAAATTTGGAAAGGACGGAACCATCACTCTGTGAGTGGGTTGTTAGCGAGTTATTCCCGGGACTGGTGGTGAGAGTGAGTGGTACCCCATGTAAGCAGACGGCCAGTTACCCTCCTGATGCCAAATGATGGGAAGTGTAGCACCGTTCAGCCCATTGATCTTCATTGGTGTCAAGAGCTCCTGTGTTTTGAAGCCATTTGCCAAAATGATCAGATCTGCAGGAATGCTGTCACCGGTATCAGTGCGCAGTTCTTTGTCGGTGACGACGGCCATAGACCTCATTTTTAGTAGTCTCATGCGATCATCTTTCAATGACTAGAGATAGCCATGATCTAACACAGTGCGTTTAGCGCCAAACGGCTATGTAGGGATTAAAATGCTGTGGTACTCCTCGGGCGCACTTTGCTTTATGTAAGTAGTGATGGAATTTTGCAGCAAGCGACGGAGAAGATTTCCAACAGGAGTTGTCTTGAAGGCTTGGAATGCTAGGTCGAATTTGACGGCAAGCCACCACTTATACAGTCGATTGGCGAAAGGGACTTTGCGAAATATACTGTGAAGGGGATCTCAGTACTTCAGAGAAGAGAGTAGGATAATGCTGGATTGGTTTGAGCTCACCACCTCTGCACTATACTGACGGGGCTATCTGCTTTTGGGGCCACCTATTGCGGACTTCGAATAACCTGGCATAAGCTTCTCAGGTATGTATTCTTCAACAGCCACGGGATAAATTGATTCGCAGAGCAGCCGTTCCCGATCACGACAACATCCTTTTCCGAGAAATCAACCTCATGATCCCATGCGGAGCTGTGGAAGATATGACCTGAAAAGCCTTGGACATCCTTGATCTCTTCCGGTCCCTTTGGAATATCAAGAAAGCCCACCGCAGTGATAAGGAAACGACAGTTCTTGACGTAGACCTGGCTGGTTGTACGATCAAGAAAGTGAACCTTCTATTAACGACTTTCGTCAAGCCAGTCTGCTGAGATACATTCCTGCCGAAGGGCAGTTGTCTCCCGGAGATTGTATTCTTAACCACATCCTCGATGTAGGCAAGGATTTCAGACTGAGTCGCGTAGGTGGATGACCAATCTGGATTTAGGGCAAATGAATAGGAATACAACTAGAGTCGAAAGTTGGCGTCAGAAATCAAGCAGAAATTTAGTATTATCAGAAGCAGCCATATAAAGAGAAAGAATGCCTCAGACCTGAGACGGAATATCGCAGCTCAACCCAGTGTAGGTATACCTCGCCCGGGTGCCCCCGACATTCTTGTTCTTGTCGAAGATGTGGATCGTTGATGCTGGGAAGGCTTCACATAGCCGAATTGCTGTGCAGATGCCTGGAAATCGCCATCGAACAATCAACTACTAAATTTCGATGATTTTGTTTGTACCACTGGGTCTTACCAGCAAAGCCGGCTGTGACGGCGCAGGTCAGTTCGACTGCAAGATTCGGAGATGCTGGTCACGTGCGGTTTCCCGAATAGGAAAGGGGCGAGTCGCTTTGTTCCTATATCGAACGCCTCCTCGCACAGCTTTCATAATTTTCCTCTTTTCTCTCTCTAGCTTCGAGTTCTTCGTTGGATAGTTACCAATATGATCAAATCATTTTGACAGGACCGTGACACCGGCTCCAACAATAACAAAATCTATGACTTCGGGGGATTCCATGCTTGTTGTCGTCCCACGAGAGAGCTCTGAAGTACTTGTGTAAATCCATTGAGGTCTTAAGTATCTTAGCTCGCCCCTGTTAGTATTCAATTTATCGGACATGCATCCTATGGTGGTGACATACCACGTCTGTCCGTCTGTTGATTCTGGTGACATACCAGTTTCGCGGGAGCATAACTGGTGACATATCAGTTATAACTGTCCAATTAACATGAAGAGACTCCATCGCGGATCAGAACATTAGCCCTCAATAGCGACGCCGACCCCGCCGCTTGCAACCAATACTTTTCATCAATTTGCATATATTCAGCTTCATATAGGACATCAATAGTGGTGACATTATCCCTTTTGACTTTTGCCCCTCGCAACGGCGGGGCCGGCCCCGACAACGACTCACCTCAGCATAAAAGGCGGATTGTCCCTCACATGGAGCGATAGTAAATTATATTCGTAACTTAACCACTATATTCCTTGAAGCCAGAGCTCCAAGATGGCTGAGGACACCTACCATCTCGTACAAACCCGCTATGGCAATATTGCCAAACGCGCCACTGACACCAAATCTAAAGGGGATGAGGAAGAGAAGATTGCAATGGCATTTGGCTACAGCCTAGAGGATCTTCAATCTCTCCCCGACAAGATGAATCTTGGTTTGAGCTGTGGCAATCCCGTGGCTTCTGCGAACCTGAAGCAGGTAAGTAAAGATAGACCTATAACTCCTAAGGTTTAGCAGAATATGTCACAGATTCTGAACCTTCTGTAGGGAGAGACTGTAGTGGATCTCGGCAGTGGCGGCGGTATCGATGTTGTACTCGCGGCTCGAAAGGTTGGACCTGAAGGAAACGCCATTGGTATTGATATGACCAAGGTGAGAAACTCGCATCCACTTTTCAACGAGGTTTACAAATTGACACCAGAGTCAGGATATGATCGAGCTGGCAAAGAAGAATGTCAACGACGCGGGAGTGCGTAATGCATCGTTTATCGAGGCGTCAATTGCTTCCATTCCGCTACCTGATTCCAGTGTCGACTGTATTATCAGCAACTGTGTCATCAATCTCGTCCCGGCTAAGGATAAGGCCACGGTCTTTCAAGAGATCGCCCGCTTGCTGAAGCCCGGTGGAAGGGTCGCAATTAGTGATATTTTGGCAAGGAAACAGCTCCCAGAGAACATCGTCAATGATATGTCGCTGTATGTTGGATGCATTGCTGGGGCCAGCCAAGTTGCTGAATATGAAGATTACCTCACGAGTGCGGGGTTCCAAGGTACGCTTGTCCTTTCTGTTGCAAAAACCTTTATTGTATTGACAGCCTTCATTTAGATATATTGATCATCGATGCCAAGGGGAACTTGAATCTCTACAAAGAGTCCTCCTGTCTATCCGAGAGCTCCTGTTGTAACACTGAAAAGTCCAGCTCCAACAAACCTGCGAATGATCATCTTGGGCTTGACTTTAATGAGTGGGCTGGTTAGTCAATATCCTAGCGAATTTAGTTTGATGCAACTGCTGATAATCAATTGTGTCCTAGGTTCTTTTCACATTTACGCTGTCAAGCCCGGACAAGCCGTCTAGGACCTTTCTTTGAAGTGGACAACAAGGAGAGAACTGTGAGAGAATGATGGAAATGCGGATGAAGATATATTATTACTATATTAGAGCTGTATGGTAATCCATTCATAACGGCTATTAAACCAAGTTGCAATTCCAGGGAAGAGGACCATTTCTTTATTCCTTTTCTTTCTTTTTCCTTTTTTTTTATATTTTTTTTCTTCTTTCTTTTATTGTCTCTTCTGTTTCATCATCTTCTTCTCCTTCATCATCACACGCAGACAAGCGTATGTAGCCAAATATGACGACCTCAACTCAGTCTTTCCAACCCAGTCGTTTCGCCACGAATTTCACAGCGTAGACGAGACCAAGAAGCACAGGAACCTCAATCAATGGACCCACAGTAGAGGCAAGGGCCTGGTTGCTGTTAGCCCCAAATGTCGCAACAGCGACCGCAATAGCAAGCTCGAAATTGTTGCTGGCCGCGGTGAAGCTCTGAGTGGCAGCAAGCTTGTAGCCAAATCCCAATTTATAGGTGACAAAGAGAGTGGCGAAAAAAACGATTATGAAATAGACAACGAGAGGTGCGGCAACACGCACGACAGAGACAATCTGATGGACCACCTGTCGGCCTTGCGAGGCGAATAGGACCAAGATCGTGAACAGAAGTCCAATGAGGGACCAAGGGCTGATCCATTTCAGGAATACTTGATCGTACCAACGCGTGCTGGTAATCTGCCGAAGGGTGAAGCGTGTGATAATTGCAGTACCCAGGGGAATCCCAAGAAAGACTGCAACACTTTTCGCGGCAGTGGAATATTGGAAGGTGATTGCATCGCTAGCTCGGCTGATGACTTGGATGAAGAAAACTCCTAAGGGCGCGAAGAGGACCATTTGTAAAAGAGAGTTGATGGCAACGAGGATGGCACAGTATTCACTATCACCTCCTGCGAGTCCGGTCCAGATTAAGACCTAGTGAGAAGCATCAGTGTTAGCAAGTATAGCGATGATTGGGAGCGAGATAAAAGTGATGGAGTAGACTCACCATAGCGATACATCGTGCCAGTCCAACGAGGATCAACCCCTCACGTAGCTCCGGCACATCTGGTAAGAATGCCCACGCCAATGCCAACTGACAAGATTTGGCGTTAGTGAATGTTTGTTAAACAATAGCAGTAAGGAATAACATACCATCAGAAAAGGGGCAATGATCCAGTTGAGAAATACGCTGAATGCGATTTGAATCCATATTTCGCGTGTTCGAAAGACGTGATGCAAGGACTCGTATCGTACTTTACACAGAATGGGATACATCATGACAAGAAGACCGACAGCTGCAGATGACAAGTCAGTAAATTTTTCCTATACTGTCGATATCACAGTCATTGCTTACCAATTGGAACAGAGACACCAACAAACGTTCCCTTCTGCAATGCAGGTCCAGTGCTTGGGACGAAATTGCCCAGAATAATCCCAATTGCCATAGCTAGAAAAATCCACACCGCAAGGAAGCGGTCGAGGATACCGAGATTCTTGAATGCGGACTCTTTCACTTGCGGCTCACCCGACGACAGTGAGTCGCCGTGCTTTTCCACATCACAAGCTGGTGAAGCGAACTTATCGGTGGCAGGGTCAGATTGAGTGCCTAGATCGGACGGTTGATCATGAGGAGCCTCTATAGAAGCCATCTTTGATTTATTTCGCCTGAGAAAAATGGTATAGATCACGGTGTAGACCAGGTGGGAGGACGGCAATGGTTGTAGGGAAGACTGGGCTTTAGGGTGGTAGAGAAACAATGACCGATTTATAGACGAGAAAAAGCGGTTTCTTTGCCACCTGTCGTGATCAAACCGCCTCCACAGTAATGGTGAAATACTATGCATTGGTAATCGAAATGCTGGATAGTTCAGCAAACAATCAATACTAGATTTTTCTTCCCTCTTTTCCTTCTTGTTTTCTTTTTTCTTTTTTTTTTTGAGTTTCCTTGGATTACGGTCTGGACGCGGTATGACAGCGGGAGAAAACAGTTTGGATGTCACTGGCGGATGTTGATTGAATGACAATTCAGAGGCAGCCAGCCAAGGTTTATGGAGGGATCATCCACTAGCCCTTTAGTTACTACATTCGGAGAATGGAAAATGGTCTGTCACCGCCTCAAGCCAATAGTAGCCCGGGAGTGACACAACCTTAGAACTATACTGTATAACTAGTCCAAAGGGCATGGTATTATTTTTTCGGTCTCCAGAGAAAGAAATCTTACCCGGTCATCCCATCTCTCCAGTTTCATATCTTAGAGTGTGAAATCAGTGTCAGAATCACCACCGACATTCTCTATTCATTCAATTTTAAATGGCATCTTCAACCTCAAATGCCACCAGTAAGAATGAACCTTGCAAAGTAATGCACCAGCCGCAGTTCCATGGCACGCTGCTTATCCTGCTGCAAGGAGTGTGGCAGCCTCTCTATCTCGTCAGGAGTTGCTACAGTGGTTTCGAGATGGTAAACGATCAGGAAAGGATTTTGTCCTTATTGACCTGCGACGCACTGATTTTGAGGTATGCTGATCGGGTTGTGGCCTGCTAATATTCTCCCGGACAGAGTATGCGCTGACGCACAGCTGCAGGGAGGCACCATCCGAGGATCGTTAAATCTCCCAGCACAAAGTTTATATCCTACCATCCCGACTCTTTATTCCCTTCTGTCCAACAGCGGTGTGAAACATGTTGTCTGGTACTGCGGTCAGTTTTGTTACTCGAAGAGCTCTGCTATTTTTTTTTTTTGAGTGAAAAGAAAATAAAACAAAATAAAATAAAATAAAAGGCTAACACAAATATCGTTTGTTTACAGGATCATCGAAAGGCCGCGGAACGCGTGCAGCAGGTTGGTTTGCGGATTATCTGGAGGAACGGCGAGAAACATCCCTGAAGAGCCTTGTGCTGGATGGTGGGATTAAAGGATGGGCTGCTGCTGGGGAGGAATATACGCAACTGATGGATGAGTATGATGCATCGGTTTGGACAAAGTAGTTGGTCTGTCTGATATGTCGGAGATAGCCTACCATGTCTCTAGCTTACCACTGTGCACATGAGAGTGTTGAGAATAGCACTGTCTGGAGGACACAAGCATCTATCAGTTATTAATGACTGATACCACTTAATTAGTGATTGTGAGCTGTAATTGGTCTCGTAAGGGTATCTGATGCAATCTTCAGGGAGTCGGATGTGGTAGACTACATCGCTCATCTAGGTTGAGGACCGAAAGAAGAAATCAACGAAAACAAAAAAAAAAAGTCTGAATGGCGTATTTAGGTTGTGTAGCAATTCCCGAGCGTCCAACAATCCGGATAGATTGATATTTACCATATCCAGTAATATGAAGGCAGAAAAGCAAAAGAATAAAAGAAAAAAAATCGTTTTGGGTAGGAGTCGGCACTAGGTGTCCGCATCGGTGCTCATGAACTCAGTTTTTATAGTATCCTAGAAAAATATCTCAGCAAGTACGGCCAGTAAAACTCGATTGTCAATCCTGCAGCCTTCCTGGGGAGTTTGTGCCCTCCTATAGCCGCACCGCAGCTTCATATTCAGTTCCAGCATGTCCACTTTCTTCTTATTACAGTGGATGACGAGTTGGAGCGCGACAACACATAGGGTTGTATCCTTGAGAACCGCATTTGAAGATCCAGTGGCGATTTCCACGTTCTGGTTAGCCAGAGACAGAAGCTCAGCCAAACTAGGTTCTGTTGCAAGTAAACTTGCAGCTTGAGTATTTGGCGTAATAAAGCCAAAAGAAAGGCCCAATGTTCCAGAGGGTGAAGCAGGAAGGTCGAAAGCCCATTGAAAAGAAGGGTCCAGCCCTGCGCTTGCCATCTCCCCTACTGGAAATTGAACAGAATCTGAAATGATCTAAAGACATGAGCCAGGTTAGTAACAATCCCTTGAGACTTTCGTTGCACCTTTCGCGCACAGAAAGGTATAAAATATGCGTACCGTTGACGACTCAAGGGGCATCAGTAAGGAGGAGTGGGATTCAACAGTCGGCAATTCTGGGTCTGCGACCAGACCGAGGCCTGCTTCCAAATCATATGGGGGATCTTGTTGTTCCTCCTCCGCCAGGTATTGCTCCAGAAAGCTTGCACTGATCCCGCTGAATTCTAACAGGGCTCGCAGCCTTTGGTTTTCAGAGCGAAGCTGTTCCTCCCGAGCTTGCAACTTCATATTTCCCTGAGCCGCGGCTGCCTCATAGAATGCGATTCTGCTCTCGAGCTCTGCGACATACTCTCTCTTGCGCTCGCGACACCTTCGCTGATTGTTACGGACTCTGGTGAGATCCTCAGCCTAGAAATCAGACAATTATTAGTCAAAACAAGGCTAGAAGGCAGCCTGTTTACATCCTTGCCTTAGTTTTCTGTTTCGGGCGTGGCATTATGGAATACAATTGTCGCTGGAATAAAGTAGTGGATATGTGTGCCGATTTTCGATAAGGCTGCGTTGGAGTAAATTTAGACAAGCACAGATCAATGATAGCTGACAAAGAAAGATACAACAGGTCCTCTTTTGCAGGAATTACAGTAAGTGTAAATCGTAGTACTATCCAGCAGTATTGAGATAGACGGAGACAGTGTGTGCTTAAAGTACCATAATATGGTGGTCAGTAGATGGAAGCCTATGCCTGC
The DNA here is from genome assembly GCF_041956645.1 of Rasamsonia byssochlamydoides. Lineage (NCBI taxonomy): Eukaryota > Fungi > Ascomycota > Eurotiomycetes > Eurotiales > Trichocomaceae > Rasamsonia > Rasamsonia byssochlamydoides. The sequence continues at coordinate 7,077 of NW_027192475.1, read as the reverse complement.
CTGCCTTATCCCAAGCATTTGTTAATTGTTGGACAGGCGGGGTTTCGTGAATGAGAGATGTCTCACGCCAGCGTACGTCTACTACCCAATTGTACAATGTTAGCTTTTAGCACCATCGAATAAGATGGGAGAGGTGACATATCAGGATCTTACTAAGCCGATCCCGTCTCACCCACACTGTACGACTAAATGATGGATAATAGTACACGAGTGCTGGTTATTTGTGATAGGACAGAACAATCGTAGCTCTCTCCAAACCAAATACATGAATTGAATTGAGTATATCATTGTGGTAATACTCATAGAATCTCTATTGTTGTTTTGTTGTTTCCGGAAATGTCGTCTTTTTTTAAGATATTAGGCAATTTATTTAGCCTTGGTCTCCCTTCTGCTATTCTCATGTTTACAGCCATGACAGTTTTCCAATTTCTATCTTAATATGCGCCAGCTCCTTCTGCACCTCTCTTATATACAGAAGTACCGCTCAATTGTGGCTGCCTTGTCCGCAGGCTGCTCTTTACGAAGGGAGATTTCATCAAAAGAGTCTTCGCGTCCGATGCCATCCATGCCCGCCCCAATTTTGCTCTCCGGAATCAGCTCGGAGAGTGCTTGTAGTGCTCGCTTCATTCGATCTCTGCGTTCTTATGATACACACGTTTGGCATCAAGCTCTGTGAACAGTTGATCTGGATAGGCCAGACCCAGCTTGGACACGTTCTGCTCAATAATACACTGGTAATTGAATTTGGAAGCAAGAAGTTGGGACAGGGTGTGGGTGGATCCTGCAGGGAACTAAATGTGAACATGATTTTACATATCCCCAGATTGAGATGTAACTGACCGTCTTCAGGCAGGGTCAATGGAGCAATTTTTTTGCTCTATGGCTCGTTGAGGATTCACTGCCGCCTGGTATTTCCGCTTCTTGCCACAATCTCTCGGTTTCAATGTGTTTTGATTGACAGATGCTGCCTTGGGTTCAGGTTGAGAGCCGTAACACTTTTTTCCTACTTGCGGCTTCATCTCGCTGACAACATTCGTATGACAGTCATGAGTACTTGATTTCTTGTGCTGTTTGGGATGGATGTTTCCTCCTCTTCCAGCTTGTCCAGATGTGAGAAGGAAAAGCAGGCATTAGCAGAGAATGCATTGCTGAATCCTGCATCTGCCAAGAGCCATCCTATTCCCACTCTGCTGCTTGGAGAAACCATTTGACGCAGCTGAATTACGAAGCCGAAGAGTCAGCCATTTCTCAGAGTGCCAAAAGAGAGCTGAAAGATTATTCGCATGAAGAGTCCTTCCCATTTTGTTCAGACGAGGTGCTCCTAGGTAGATAAGCGCCAGTTCTGTGTGATTGCTACTATGAACCAAGTTACGATGAATACAAGATTCATGTAGTGACAAGTCTAGCGGCATCAATATCAATTATGCACTTCATACTATGGCCACCTCAAGAAACGATGCGGCTAAGATCCTAGGGGCTTCCCCTGGAAGAACTCCGCTTCAAAACAGGTTGCTCGTCCCTGAGCTGGTGTCCCGTTCCATACCGAGTTTGGAAACCATCGATCTCTGCTGTTCGCAGCTGCGGTACATGTTCTCCAGACTGACTGCGGTCGCGAGAAAGCTGCTGCAGTGTTTCATCGGACATCTGTCCAAGCCACTGTACTGACCTAGTCCCAGTGATGATGCGCTTGGCTGAGATCAAGTCCCCAATTGTTGAGACAATCAGTTGGTGTGAATCATCAGAGGAAGTGACATCTTCAAAAACATTGGTTCGAGCGCTATCCGTTAGCTTAGATGCATCGGCACAGATAGTCAGGCACTGGGTAACAGTGTCTCTTTCCTCTTGAATTTGTTTGAACAAAGCTGCAACTTCATCTGACATTTTAGGATTTTGTCCTGCCAGAGCCTTCAAACTTTCATCCAGTTCGTGAAGGCGTTCCTTGAGTTTAGAGGATGTCGTGGCAAGCCTTTCTATACAATCGCTGAGAATGGTGCCCGTCATCTTCCTTGCTGAGTGGGAATCGATATTGGTAGCTGACGTGTGGTCTAGAGGCGATCCCAGCACCTTTCAGGTTCTCTCCCCAAAGGTCTGGCTGAAATTTCTCTATATATTCTGAGACCTGCGCACAAACTCGCAGGCATTGTTTTGCACTTTCCCTTTCCTCTTTAATTGCTCCAACTCTGCATTATCCTTAGCATGTACATCTTTATCCTGGGAATAGAGTGCCTGAAGTTTCCCATCGATTTCCTGCAGGTGATCTTGGAGATCTGAGGTCGCGTTAAGGATCATCTCTTTGTACTGTAGAAGAACGGTGCTAGTGACAGTGGCTGTGCGACTAGATAAGTATCAAAGAGACATAATCAGCGTCTGTCAGCATGGATAGGGAGTGAGACTTACAAGGTTGCGCCCCCCAGAGCGATATTAATTGTAGCCTTATAATTGGCCAACATGACTTTGAAGTTGGAGATGTCATCTCCCATATACTGTAACTTTGTCCAGTCACGGAAACTGGTCCTTTGTCCACCTGAATGCGCAGCACATTTATTGATCACCTCTTCTAATTCCTGGCAAGCTTTACCACATCGGAGTAACTTTAAAGCTTACAATTCCGCCTCATTTTCGGCAGCCACTAGCTGAAGTGTTTCTAGAACTTGCAGAAGGGATTCAAGTTCCTCTCGGAGCTCTCGGATTGTCCGTTTGGTGCTCTAAAAGCTCTCAGCTGCCTGAAAGAGTGACTTGCTGGTCTGAAAAGCAAACCCAGCTAGTGCCACCAAGCCAGAAGCAATTGAGCGTGGATCTGCCATTATTTAGGCTGCAACTAGAAAAGGGAAATAATATCAGAAAATAAGTGGAGAGGAGAGGAGAGGAGATGGAAGAGCAATAAGTGACTCTGCAGCCTTTGCGAACAGCCACAAAGAAATCTGACCTGCAAGTCTAAAAGTCTTATGCTTTATATATGCCCTAGGCACTATGAATCCTGCAGGTTGGTCTTCCAATAGAAATTTGTCACCAGATATAGTCCTTGACTACATCATTATTGCAATTTTAGCAGTCAACTAGTTGACTCTGGTTAGCCACTATATCCTTATCTATTATTAAATCAGGATGCAGCTCCTGTAGGAGGTTACCTTAGCCAGGCTCTTCCTTTTAGAGCTAACAACTTTAGGCTAGAAGTGCTAACACGGCACTCCTGGGGGAAGGTAGTCACCTAACTAGGTGACCAGGAACTGAAGGTTCCAACCACTGCTGCCTAAGGTAGGAAGCCAGGACAAATAATGAGCTTACTTGGGTTATCCTTCTCCTTCTAGGATAAGAGAAAAAGCCTTGAGTTTGTTTGCATTAATCTAGTCCTATCGCTCGCTCATACAAATGTCTTGGTTGATGAGAGTTCACTCCTTTAAACTCGCTGAGAGATATTGCAGCTAGCACAATCCAATATCAATCAAATTCAGAGAACCTAGTGGGAAGTGAGGACATTGCAATGAAACCCCAGTCCCCCTGGCACCTTGTTCAAATGACCTTCAGTTATCATTGATGGAAATGTAGCCTTTCAAAACTTCTCTGACATACTCCACCACGCATTCATAATCGGCCTTGAGAAACGCCAGTTCGGGAAGGAATTCGACATCGGTAAGCTCGGGTGTAGGTTTGCAATTGAAATCTTCGTAGAGGATCCGTGCTTCGCCGGTTGCTAGGTCCTGATCAGACAGTTTAAGGATGAGGGCATTGGCAATGTCGATATAGTCATTAGACACCGCGCTCGAATGGCTTAGGATCCTTGGTGTAGCTGCCGAGACAAACCTTCCACTGTTGGCAGTCTAAGCACCACAAAACCCTCTCTGGAAGCTGATTAGGCCGCTCTGCAACAAATTCGACATCTGACATGTTAAGACTGCTATATTTCAGTACCTGGTAGACATCCACTTTGAAGCTGGAGTCCATATTGATCAGAAATCTCAGGAACTGGAAGATATTAGAAGACTTACTCTACCACCTCGGCAACATCGTCTTGAGTGAGATCCATGGCTTCTGCAATAGAGGACATTGTTTCTATCCTGGAGTCAGCCTGTCAAGTCTGCGTCACGATAGGTCTGAGTGGAGTCATCTTCAACCTTACTCTTCATCAATTGCATCTAGGGAGGAGATGTCAGAGATCGATATCAGACTGTTGCTTGGGGTTTGACTGAATTGATGGAGAAGGAGAAAGTCTACTCTGCCAAGGTGGAGGAGAAGTGATGGGAGGTTGAGCAGTCTTAGGAGACAGATTCAGTTCTGTGTTGTTCTACATGCAAGAATAGTTGTGGGACTGATAGCCATTGCAGAGAGGCCGCCCATTGCAACTGACGTACTTTCATATTAGCGGACCGACAGAAATTCAGTTTTGTGGTGATCAAGAACCTTCAGATGTCATTCGTCTCCTCAAGCCCAAGAAGTCCCACCCTTGTTACATCTGACCTTCAACAACCTAGTGAGGGGGAAATGCTTATCTACATCGTCAGCAAAGGTAAACACCAAAAGCGATGAAGGCAGACAACTCCCTTGTGTTGCCGTGGACTCTGACAACGACTTGTAAAGGAAATTCCTCTTCAGACCTTGTTCAACACGGCGGAGGGATCATGATGTTCATTCTTCCTTCACGGAACCAATAAATGATTTCCCAGTCCTGCATTTTGATCAGAAAGCTGGCTCAGAATAAGTTTCCACTGATTACTGCCATCTCATTCTTCCGAAGCTCTCTAGGCAAAGACGGCACTTGTTCGATGTATATCCGTAAAGCGCATCCCTTCGTTTTCGTACGCATTCAGGCGCGACCCGATACAAGTAGCAAAACTCTCTGAGCGGGTTTCCGCAAGTTATCGAGCATGAAAATCATGGAAGCATTAGCTTTTAGATGGAACGGTCTTCTAACGACAAAGTTAGGTAGGAGGACTAGATAGACTAGACATACGCAACGCCGTCCGTCAGATACAAGATTCTAAAACACAGCAAAATTAGCAAAAAAAGGATGCATACGTATGTATCATAACGATCTTCATGGAAAAGAGGGGGGTCAATGATGTAAGTATTTGGGAGAATCTGATGTGGGGTTCAGTGATCAGAGGACCGAAATCTGTTTGCCATATACAGGAAGTAGGCGAAAGTAAGTGAAACCACATGCCTTTTATATGCTACCGAATGACTGATCAACATGTCTTCTTTCTCTGACTTCGTTCAGCTTGTATTAATGGTGAAAATCAAAGCTTTGTCAGTAGGCAACGGGCTTCCGCGCTTGGTATACAAGTAAAATATTATAACTATGGATCTCTTTGTCGAGAGCTTCTAACTTCACATCAACAGCAATGCGCCGGATCTTATCCAGGGACCAGCCGAAAACACGGCTGAAAGGGGCGAGGCTGAGAGTCTCGATGCTTTGGGAGATCACTAGGCTGTACCAACGAGCAACCTGCCTCTCATGCTCATCCTGATGCCAAGGATTCAAGGGTAATACCACCCTTTGATGGTCAATTTCCGTGAAGCCAGCCTCATGCAGTCTCATCGTCGTTTCTTGGAAACTATGGGCCAGGGGTCGCAATCCTCCGTAGCTTGTTTCAAACATTGGTACCAGTAATGTAGGGCCGATCCTTCCAAGGAGCGATTATCACAACGAGGTTCGAAGTCGATTTCGACTTGTTCAAACCAGGCACCGGGACGGAGATGAGCAAATATCCTGCGATAGAGACTTGGCCAGTTGGCAACACTGCCGCAGCCCATCTGCAAGTGGATGAGATCCCATGAATGCTCGGCTTTCAAAATGAAATGGGGCATAGAATTCACAATTTCGGGGGTGGTTAGGAGGCTGTATCGGAGCAAGATCTACGCCCGCGACAAATGCATTTGGATACTTGTTCGCCACGTCAATAGCCCAAATCCCTGTGCCACATCCCAGATCTAGGAACCGGCCATTGCTGGGATGCGGGGCATAAATCAACTTATCTGAAACCTTTGCTACTGTGAAAAGTTTATGGAATATATCGAGACGATCCTGCTCTTGTTCATCGCATGGTAACATATAGATTCCTTTGCGATATCCATGATACGCCCGCCCGTTCTCCTGGTAGCAAGGGTATTCCTCTAAACAACTAATATAATGATATATGTTAGCTATCAAGTGGTTGATCTTTCCTTTTCCTTCTTTATTTTCTGTCAAGGGCTGGGATTGGGGGAGGTCTGCATCATAAACTTACTTGTTATCAGGAAGCCCCATGCTCAGCAGACCATGATTACTCCAACGGCTATCCGGCTGGTCTTTCTCAGCGGGGTCCCTATCAATGATGACATGAATTTCCATCACATTTGACTTGTGTCTCGAGTGGCCCATTTCGGTTGACGTTGTCGACTGGGAGCTGAGGGAATAGTCAGGAGGAGAGATTGCCTATCATAATTCCAAAACATCAGGATAGTGTGGCTTAATGTGGTTGCGGGAGAGTCACTTATCTGCAAGGAAGCAATTGCGAACAAAAGTTGGGATTCCTGGCCCTGACTAGCAATCAAGCTCTATCCACAGCCGGTCAAATGTCAGTTACGATTGCGGACAGCAGCGCTTACACGTGTTTTTTTGGGTGCAGCAGAGGGAGACACACTCTTGCTTACACCACCAAAAGCTTTAGAGAGGCTGCGGCCGCCATTTGATTGGTTAGATGGGTGAACCTGCTTACACTTCACCCTAAACTTAAATAAGCAACAAGGCAATATTCCAACCAATTGGGATAGCAGATTGCAAGGTGAAAAAAGATTCCCAACGTCATGAGAGATGCTGTGGTCAGTTTCTTTACCCCCTTCTAGCAACTCAGATAGGTAGCTTCCTGAGATATTCAAGACAAAACAAACAAAGAACCGCCAACAGAGACTTGTAATTCATCTATTAATTCGCACCTTCTATCATAGGCGTATATACAGGGCATGGGCAGACACCAGCAGTCGGGGCCCATGGTCACTAGGGCAGCACCTGGCACGGCGACTAGCAGGGACCCTGCCGGTTGACCCGTCTGAGGGCTTTGAAGAAACTATGTGGACACCTGCAGGACCATTCCCAGGCCA
>NW_027192474.1:0-107182 GCF_041956645.1 Rasamsonia byssochlamydoides | reverse complement strand
CCCCACCCCCTCCTCACTTTCTTAGTCCTTCCATTTTTCTCCTTTTCAAGCGTTTGAGAGTTCGAATTTATCCGGAATTAATATAACGAGGACATCATCAAATATGCATACATGATGCAGGGGTAAATTAGCCCGGATGGCAACTAGATATGACCCATGGAAACGGCGTTCCTTTGTGTATTGAAATTAAATGACGCCAGCTAGCTAACTCCTTAATTACACAGCCTACATTAAGACCTTTGACCCCGGCATATACGGAGTACACAGAGTAGACGTCCATTTTTTAATTATGTAGCGTAAATCTTTCCCGTCGAAGACAGTTGAGGGAGGCGAGATGTTCTATATACTGTACGATAGAGAGTAGGAGCCCTGAATCAGGGAATGATGCAGAATAGATGCAGATGCAGTTTCTAGCCAGATACTATATATCGTGTACTTGCTAGGCGATTGTTCTGTGTCTAAATCAGCCAGATATTATAAAGAAGAGTATGTATTTGTCAACCAGAAAAGATCCAATAGCTAGGGGGTAGTGAGCATGACATCTCTTTTTGATGGAGTGGAAGATTTCTAACAATATTAAATCAAGTTGATGTTTTTTTTCTTCAGAAAAAAAAAACCGTCTTAGGACTCTCTATATCGCCAGTACGGGATTCGATTTTAAGGTATTCCCAGTGCATAAAGATATATTCACTCATAGGCGAATTTCCCACCGCTCCATACAGTGAATTCTCCAAAACAACACCTTAACCATTTCCCTAACAGCTGCTGGTGACTTGTCTCGCCTACAGCTTTATCCACTTCGTCGAGTAGAGCTTCATTCACCGTGCTGCAACTACCCGTCTTCTTTGTCTATAAAGAACAACTTCCTTCCCCTCCGATGCAACCCATTCTTCCCTTCTCTGCTCACCAACTATAGCCTGCTTTCCCATTCTCCTTCTCCCATATAATTTCTTTACTGCCTATATACTGTGCTGTACAACATTGGATACAGCTACCTACTTATATACCTACCTTCCTTCCTGTCCTCATACAAGCTGCTCAGGTCAACGTTCTATCTATCCCTACCACCTTTTTTGGGTCTTTCGTATTCAGCACGGTATTTGGCGCCAGGAAAGCACCCGTTCCATTCTATGTTGCATGGTTCTCACGAATGGTCGATCGTGATCGTATACGGAAATCATCGAATTTCAGTTCTAATGGCCTTGGAGACTCGAGTCCCCCGGTATTTATACAATCAACCAAAGACTCGATCCTGCAACTTCTCAAAACGGCCCAAGAGTTCGAAGTAGTAGACGGGAGGCTTCATTTCAACGCGAGAGATTCTCGGACGATACCTCAAGTAGGATGATTCCCCATACGCTGACAATGTATGCATGCATGTACATACAAAGCTGATGTTTTGCTAGTCCGGAGCAAGCTGACGGGACGGATACCTCAACAACTATGCGACCTCGTCGGCCATGGAAGAAAGACAGACGCTTACAAAAAGAGAGAGGCTGTAGATTGATACCTTCAGAACGAGGAGCTCAGCCATCTCCTTCGCATTTATATGAAATTACCAGAAACTGTGTCTTTTTTAGGTATGTTTTTGGCGCGAGAGATCTATGTGAGTTAGGATTTGGCGCAACTACCCGGAAACTTCAATGTTACTGACTAGACGCAAGCACACTGGCGTTGACTATAAGAGACGTATGCTATCCTGAAAGCAAGGTTATCATACGACGATGCCTGACACTGATCCAGGCATGATCATTATCACGGGACACTGAATGTTCAGTATTTGAAGCCCCAATCGACGAGAAACACAATATCTGCTCCTTACAGCGATACTCTGATTCGACCGCCTTGTTTCGGGTCATTCCGGACTTGACCGATCTAGATACATACGGTGCCAACTCCGAGAGACTTCGAACAGGGAAATGGATCCTCCGTTTTGGTCTCGCCACCGGGTATAAGTATGAATGAACAGATGGCCAGTCTCTCTATATACCTACCGAGCCGCAGCTGGTCGAGTCACAGTCTGCTTGTGACTATCGCGGCCCTCGAAGTGATATCAATAGTCTCGACGGAAAAATCCTAGAAGGGCGAGTTTCTGGAGTATGGAACGCCATACTCTCTCCATATACTCCATCTACACTTTCTACCAACCCAAAGCTCTGTGACGAGGCTCCAAGAGCTGAACAGAACGCCGAGGGATTTGCCGATCTTCATTCAATTATCGCGGACCATGAGGTAGGTAGGCATTCGATTTACAATTGTTTCTTATGTAAATTAGATAGACTGCTGATATATGAACTCGCAAAATCCAGATCCGACTGCTTGCTAAAGTTCCCGGAATCAACATCGTTTACGAAAGACAACAATTACCGTTCTCGACGACAACTGAATTGTTCAATTGTTGATTTCGAGAATCGATCGGATTACCTACCTACGACAACTATACAACTACACAAGGATGGCTCCCCGGAAGACGGCGTCCAAGCGCAAGGCTCCGACTACCAGGGGCAGTGTTGTGTTTCTGTTCTTCAGATTCATCATGGCAGTGCATTGTCTTGCCACTTGGAGTCTCCGAAAAGCCGTACAACGAACGGCTGATTCGGTCTCCCAGGTTCAATGGTCAGAATCGCCCTCTTTCCACCACGGACGCTGCGAGGGCGCCACCCGCGAATGGCCTGGTCCCTCGTCCTCCGATCATCACCCTAGCCGGCGAAAAGTTTTTGTACGACTTTGAAGAGTGGTGGTTTGCGCTGGACATCGACGAACGCGCCGAACTACGAAGCAATCCGGTCTACCCCCAGGCGTGGTATCCATCAAGCTCGCGTAGGTGGTTTCCTCACGACCACATGTATCCAGAGTATGTACTTGACCCGTATGTTGCCAGGATGTCTAGGGAAGCTAACAGCAAGGGGCAGTAAGAATAAATGGAACCAAGTACCTACCTTTCACATCGGGTTACTTACCAGTCTGTATACGGAGACCTACAAGACGGGATTAAATACCAGGCGCATCCACTGCTGATGCAGGATCTACCTATCTTGAACTCTTCACAGACGACTGCAGGGGTCTTGGTTTGTTTTCGATCGAGAGATGATCCCAGATCGTGCTTCTTTGCGGCTGCGAACAGCTTGATCTTGATACGGTGAACGGCATCAGTCACGTACCCAAAAATCCTAGCCAGGATACAAGTTGCGGTAGCTGATGACACTGCAATTGGCGAGCCGTTCGCTGTAAAGGCTGCACTTCCGAATTTTAGCAACCTGCTTCTTACACACAGGCAGGAGAGAAGAGAGATATGTCATGCAACCCAATGATTGGTCTCTAACAACCTCGTCACTGGATCCCATCGCCTTCAGAAGATTCAGATTCGGATGACGAAACTGATGATGACTTAAACTTCGACAACTCAATGACTAGCACCCAGTAATTACAATTCTAGATTACACTCTGACCTGGGAGCAACTCTAGACACGGATCTATTTGTCTCAAGTCAGACCGGACCTGTTCTGGACGCCGAATATTATAAATATTCATTAGGTAGCCACAGCTACGAATCCAGGATATCATCGCAGACATGGATTCTGGGGAGAAGACAAGATGGATATTGACTCGATTCCTCGGAGGCCAACATGAATCGTCAACACCTCCCTCCTCGACAGTCAGAGAATTAATATCCTGTCGCGAGTGCCATAACTTCGAGTCTTTGGTGCGAACTCAGCCAATTTGCACCTGTTGACGGAGAGACTTGATTTTTGAAGCAGAGGTTTGAAGCTCGCACGTTACTTGGTACTGGGAGTCTTGGACAATCCAAGAGGTAGAGGAAATATCGATATCGACATGATTCGAAAACAACTGGAATCACATCCAAACAACGAACTCGGTGGATGTATCCGTCATCGACAGCAGACATACAGGATCAGCTATGTCGACCTTTATGCAGCTTCTTAGGATTAATCCGATCCTCCGTGGGTCAAAGTCAACGCTCACTATTATTGCAACCTCCTCTAACACGTATTCCCTGAAAAGGAGCCGCCTCAGTCAGAGCAGCAATTCAGGCAGCAAGGTGATACACGCTCTCTACCGCGATTACAAGAGGGACGGGATGTTGCAAACCCGGTCTATGAGAAGATCGAACCTACTTCAGGGGGTATAACTCTGCAAGACACTTGGCCCCGTACACCTCAATTATCGGGCCAAGCGGAATTGGCAGCACGACAGGGACATGTGCACATCATATATGCGAGTCCAGCCCAGGCGGAGTCTGATGCCTACTTACAGCATTCTGCCCTTGCAAACCATATCTCCACGATCGGGAGGTCTAAGACACTTCAATGTCCTTCGAGTGCTACATAGCTGCAAGTGTGTGGCATGTCGAACTATTCAGGGAAATGGGAATCACTCTGAGAGGATTCTTTAAGTTGCAGGTCAGAGAGGAGTTCTCTGAGGTTCAGGATTGTCTAGCGGATCGTATATACTGCCTCTACTGAAAAGCGAGATCAATTTGGTGGGCATGGGAAGGAAAAAATGGCCTGTGGGAGAGAGCTGGCTTGCGAGAAAAATCCGACTTCGAATAACAAGGTTCTGTAGACCGGTTCTTGGGTGCTTGAAAGCAAAGATACAAGGTACGTCCCTGAGGAGATTTATTTAAGTCAGCCACTAAGAGCAACCGGCGAGGACTGGAGTTATCACACACGTTGATCGTTGAACTTCCATTTGATCACTGGAATTTCCGCGAATTGGCCGGCAAGAGCATATCTTTATAGGACCACCATTTGCTTTTTCTCTCATCCACCTTCTTTTCGCTGCAACATGTCTGCATCCGCATCCTCCACGGGTGCTCCACAAGGGCGCCTTCCTACTTTGGAAGAGCGGACAGTACAACTCGCATACTGGTTAGAACAATTTCGCCAAAGCAACCTCGGTGCGCGGACGTGAGCAGAGACGACCCGTTGCCAACTTCAGGCCACCATCCTGTATTGCTGTGTCTCGACGAAGCCCAAAGACCTTTTATTCAATGACAACCTATGAACCCGAAATGCCGTTTCCTGCTTGCCGCAGAGCGAGAAGGCATCAGACAGGTGCTCCAAGTGATGGCAAGGCGACATCAAGCAATTCTTTGGTCTTCTGCTCGATACCACGTCGCGAGTTACATCAACCTTTCCACCTCCAGAAGAATCACAATGTGCGCTTCGCTGGAGTCTCAAACTCATTTGTCCTATGGAGTTATTTCCATCAATCTACCAGATTGACTCCATGGTTCTTGGATGTTGTTGCTTGGTACGCTGCTGCATGCATTGACGTCGCAGACTAGCAATTGATGCAGAATCCCTCTTGTCAGTCTCGATCGACCAATCTCTTCTAGGCGCTATTCTCCAAATAACAGCCAGCAAGCAGACGTCGTGGATGTGAAGAAATCTGGCTCTACAGGCGACAACTTTGTGGTTTTCCTAGAGGTCTGGAAGGCCTGCAAGGCGCTTTTCCGGCACCTCAAGTCGCTGCCCATCGAAACCCTAATCTTCCCCGTGTGGGACAGAGTCATGAAGCACCGAATCCAATCCCATCCACTTTTCCAAGTGGACTTCGACGACATAGAGGAAATAGCTTACAGATTGTTGGTTGTCGAACCCCAAAAAAATATTCGAATTGTGGTAGTGAGGTTGAATCACTTGCGTTGATACCGTATCGCATCAACTTCTACATGATCTCTCACAATCTCGCAGAGAAACTTACGTCTGGGTACCTAAGGTACGTCGCCGATATTAATAACGACTAAATATTCCTGAGGACACTACAGCCTTCAAAGCCCATCCTAGCCTATTTGCTGGCCAAAGAGACTCAGGAACGTTAAAAGAGATGGCTGAATATAATCAAGGCACTATATAAGAATACCTTGAAGGGAACAATCCACCTGGGCGACATTGGGGAAATAGTGGCCGCATTCATTCTCGTTTTCCTTAAAGAAGGCGCATACAGAACCGCGGGAGGATGGCACTGGCCATCCTAAACGAAAAGAACATCTCTTCCCAGTACAATCGTGCTGCCGCCTTGTACACCCGAGGCGTGGTCCTGGCCAGAGAAGCCTGGTGCGAACATTGTGTCCAAAGACATGGACCTTTTTAAAAACACTGTCGTTGACACTGCCGCCAACGGAGGACTTGCTTTCAATGGATGATGCGCCGCTACCAGCTCCTGTCCGGTTCTCTAGCTTCCACGCCTTACTGCTCTCGAACGATAAATCCAGAGCCTTGAATGACATATGTATGACGATGAGCAAATGCAATATCTCTGGAACGACGGCTATGTCTTCTTCAACCATCTTGTGACAATGTCAAATTTAAAGCCAAAATGCAGAGATGGGAAAACGAAACAACGCAAGTTCGAGTGGCCAATGATGCTTGGAGTAAAAGAGCTCCATCAAGAACTTAATCGCCCTGTGCAATCCCGTGCAGATCCTGAAATTCATGCAGAGATACAAGCCAATGATGAGACACTCAACAAGCAGGACGATTTGATCCAACCACCAACCGCAAGGGACTGCAAGAGGTACAGAAGTTGGCAGATGAGAAGAAGCAAAGCCTCTTCCAGCACTTCGGCAGCCTCCGTTGGCCGCCCGGAACGACAGAGACAGATCTACAGTCGGATACCTTGTAGGGAGCCGAGTGTTGGAATTCATGGCATACCGGTCCAACTGGATTCGGTAGTCATATAAGCTGATGTGATACATCATATTGGAAGCCGAATACCCCGCTTCTCACAATAAGGCTTATACGCCAGGTCTCCCACATCTGATTAGAATCAAGAATAAAGTCTCCTTCATATCATTATATTGTCTTCTATAGTGGTGCTGTAGTAGCTTCTCCCCTACATGCTTATAGCCATAACCTCAACACCGAGTAGATCGACAGCACCAGCGGGTCATTCGACAGTGCACCGATCACCCACCACGCAAACGTCTGCCAAGCTCCATCGACGGCGCCGTAGAAACATGTACAGCGCGATGTACCCGCCTGGCCGCCCGCCGTCGTGCACGTCGATAAGATCATTCAAAATCTCGTCACTATCTCTCACATCGCCCCGGCAGATGAACAGCGACTCCACCTGGCAGGTCGTACCCCTGAGGAGACTCTGTAAAAAGCTACTGCCGAGAAATCGCAACATCCCCTCAATTGGGCTACAAAGTATAGGTCAAAAATCGTAAGGACAGTCTGATCCCTGGGCTCTGTCATGAAGTCCAAGACGCATTTAAGCCAATCGGATTACTTTTACAACTCTCCCAGCACATATGGCAATGCTGACGTCTCTGCGAAGCAAGTTAGGCTATGGAAACATCGATATCGTGATCCCAGCAAGCAATTGACAGAGATTGGTCAAGCCATACTAGAGCCATCCAGCGAAAGAGAAATAAGAAGAGAATAGTGTGTTGCCACGCGAGTTCACCGATGAAGGCCGTGGAATGTGGGAGGAGTCGGTATCTGAAAGGATCTTGAGGCGTGGATACCAACAGACTCTGCTGGAGATACAATATCGATCACGTCGAAGTCTCTTTCAACCAATTTCCGAAATTTTCTACCATCAGGCTCAACCACGGAAACTCAGACAGCGAATGAGCCAGTTTAATTACGACCAGCCGTGAAATCTCCATTCTATCACTTCACGGACTCAGCAGGCCGACTCATAGCAATGGCGAACGTTAGATTCGACTACAAATATACATGGATACCGAGGAGCGACCTTGTCCAGAGTAACCGGAACAACTTCCTCAATGATAGCGAACGCGACCATATCCAGCTCTCGAACCAGGGACATCTGCTGTCTGGAAAGCTCGAAGGAATGGGCAAGAAACTACAAGCGTGGACGAAATGCCCTGATGCGTCTCTGGTTCTCGAGGATCCTCTATCGTCTCCGATAATATCCACCGTCATAGTTGAAGTCACTCCGTGAGGCACTTGACTTTCTCTCCCTGTTCGAGAAACAACTTGATCAGATGAAGGACTTAATGGTGGAAGGCGTGAGTGGGAACGCTGTATGGTCAACCATGTATTTGAAAGAAACATGGCCTTCTTCATGCCCTGTTTCGATGAAGGCACATCCACAAAGCTGATGCTAAGATGCTTGAGGACGAAGAGAAAGAGCTCCTCGACAGGGATTGGACGTCCCGCACGCGTGGAGCGTAACACGGATGATGAACTCGTCATGTCTGTGTCCGCTACACGCAAAAACGCCTGAATATACTTGGAATGAAGACCTTAAAAAAGTCGTGGTCGCAGCCGTCGGAATGGACCTGGACCTCTACCCAGAGCTTGGATTCACCGGCGACTCAAAAAGGAATCTGACAGTAGAAATGGTTCATTATCTGAACAGTTTGCTTAACTGCACCACGGAGACTGTTGAAAGACTCTTGGACCCTTATAATGGCCATGCTGCAACGCCACGTTGGATGGTAGGCAAGCGGTTGGCATTGATGCAAGCTGCGGCAGAAGGTAAGCCAACTTCAAATGGAGTGCTTCTTATTCTTGACTCCGTTGAAGGACATGCTAATACGATGATGTTAGATTGTAGTGATGGCTTGTAGTGAACTTGACTGTCTCTGACCAGGGTTATGCTCGACACCAGGAGCTACCAGGTGGGCATTCTATGCAAAAGGAATCAGATCCTGCTCAAATTCCCCTTGGAAGGAAAAAAGATCTCCACGGCACATTAGGACTACATGAGAGGGATATTCCCCTGGCCGGGTCTGTCAGCGACGCTCAAGCGCTGATTTCTGCACAATACCCTATGCCAGACCTCGCCGTCAAAGAGAAAAGCCTCTCTGCGAACGGTAGGAGATACCATCAAAATGCCCAAGCTCTTACGGGTGGGTTAGGGTTTTTAAGGGGCTTTTAAGAGGTTATGGTGTAGGGTTAAGCGATTCTTTGGAGAAGACTGGCAACCCATTGAATCTCCAAGCGCAACCCTCCGTGCTTGTCTACCCTTGAGCAATGCCTGACCAGCAAAAGCTTCCTTATCAGGAGCTTTCTTATCAAAATCCGAGAGAAAAATACACATTGACTCTCGGAATAATCCCTGCCACAGAACAGCGGAGTGGATAGTGGGCGCATTAAGCGACGCCCCCAGCGTCGTAGTCGGGCGGGTCATCCCCCGACTACATGCTGTACAGCGATTGAGGTTACAGATGATTATCTGCCAGGAACAGGTACTTGCATCTCCTAATCATTGAAACTTATTTGGTTACCACCTTGAGAGAATTCCGCCGCGACCCTTTGGAGGCCCGGCGGGCAGCGAGGCGACTTCAGTTACATTCGCCACAGTCTATGGCTGATCTGCAATGGCATCCCTTATAATCCTGTCTGTCGCACGCATAGTCCATTTTCTGGACAACATCACGGCTATGTCCGATGAGCGGCCCCCAAAGCACATGAGGAAGGCTGATGCAATGGATTCTTCACAGAAGGTAAGTCTCCAAGACGTTGACTTCATGGACAGATTGTAATAATGCAATACATATATAGAGAGTGAAGTGAGCTTGTAAGGACGGAAATGAATATGACATTACGGATGGTGCTGTCATAGACGTTAGAGATGGTGATTTTGCTCGTATACTTGGATATACACAAGAATTGTCAGATTCTGGAAGTTCTAGGATCAAAGCTATCTCGCTTGTGAAGCATGTAATTGAGTTATCTGAGACAAAGAAGGGCATGGAATCAATCATATGGACACCCTCAGGATTTGTGCTAATAGTCAGTAATAGATTCTCATGATTCTAATCTTTGACACCATCGTCGTTTGGTTTTGTCAGCTAGGAGTTCTACTTCTCAGTCGAAATAGATCGACTTTGTCGTCTCTATTGACAATAACAGTATTGGTATTGGTTCTATAGATAGATAGATAGATATTTTGGTGAAAGGTTTAATAGATATAGATAATGCCTGAAGATGGAAAATTGTCAACCAATACCACTTTTATTATGTAACTATCTAAGGGGGAAAATAAATTATATGATGATTATGATTAATTATTATATACCAGGAAGGTTGGCCGAAATGCAGATATGATGTCTTTTATCAAAGCGGGTTGATCGAAATATAAAAGTGAGACATCAAACTTGTAAACTTGCAGTGCATTCGTGACAGGAATAGTGGTTCAATAAACCACGTGGAGAGAACTTGCCCTTCAAAGAGAAAAAAAAAAGGAAAAGAAAAGAAAAATGCTCCTTACCAGATACTGCTTACACGCGAACTACGCCGGGTTTCGTTTCTTGAGGCTAATTTCTGATAGTTATTTTCTTCTTACATTGAATGTAAAAAGGAAACGTTCATACTGCCGTCTCAGGACTTGGGCCATGTTATCGGCTGCAGAAAACCTCAAGGCTCGTTTAACGAGGGTCACATCGTATTTACTGTCGAACACAACGACTTGCAGCACTGGCATCGAGAAGCACAAAATGCTGCCGCTGATAACAAATAGCTTATATTTCCAAAACGTCAAATGGTTCGAGGACTTGAAAAGCGGATCTGAGAGCAAGAACATTGGGGATAACAAGAGGTGGAGGAAGACGAGGTTGGGGGTTTGGGCCTGTTGTCTGTGGGTGATGAGAAGAGGAGGAAGAAAGGAAGAAGAAGGAACAGAGGGGGGAGAGGGGTTTTTATATGTGGGAGCTCAGGGTGCCCAGGAGACTTCACTGGTCTCGCTTAGGATCTCGCTTAGATCTCTGACAGTGAATGATATAGGCATTCACTGACTCGCTAGACAATCCTTGTCGGTGACAGGAGAAGCACGTGGTCTCAGCCATGTAGTAAACGGAGCTGACTGGAGGATTCTTTCACTTTCCAACTGGGTATATATCTATCTCAGCAAAAGCTTGCTAATGCATGCACTTTATACGAATATAATGAGCAACTTTACAACGTTCTTGGAGTAAGCAGCTAATATCAAAGCTTGGAAGAAGAATTTGTTGTCGCAGCCCTGGCCCTAGGCCCTAAGCCCTAGGCGGGTCAGGCAGCTGACCTACGCTGAGACATTAATCTACGAACTTCATCGTCAGGTGATACTATGTTCCTTCCCATGTGATCATCTTTCGGAAAACTCACTGTCGTTCCTATCGCGATTGCACGGAGATCCTCAGTGAGGGAGACAAATATTAGTAAGGGATATAGCAAGAACTATAGCAAGAAATATAAGTAGGGAGCGTACCTGGAAAGTAGATAATAAAGACTATTATTTAATACAAAAAATACAAAAACGGTAAAGAGAATTGTCTTAAAGTAATGTTCGTAGACACTTTGAACTAAAATAAAAGAATGATTGACAGGGTGCAGAAATGAAACAGGTTCTTCAGTCTTTAGTCTAGCAGCCCTGCCAACTCATAATGACTGTCGAACGTCTTGTCACAGGTTGCCCATTCCAGACATCATGCGGTATCAATGCTGATTTGACGTGATTAGATCGCCCTTCAATTCGGAATCCGAGTCCTCTTGGATGGTTAAGGTTAGGGTTAGCCGATTATGTCAGAGATGGTGGATCAACGGAGACATTCATCCAGCCACCCTAATAGTACAGTAATAACGACGGAGTACTATTAAGCACTGCTACAGTTGAAGCGGGGACGAGTAGGTTCAGATAACCCCAACTGTTGTGTGACGGCCTGAGGTCGAGAATCATGCAATGCTACACTGTACGGGTACTCTGTAGGTCATGCAGGGCTTGCCATACCCGGTAAGTCTCGATCAAGTGAAGTGGGGCGAGAGCGGGTAAATCTACTGGAGCTACTCAGAGCTGACTAATACGAGAATCGGATCGGGTTAGTCCGACGGGACAAGCTGACGCGATTGCTTACTCATCACGAATCTCCCCAACGAGGTTCGATCCTGGTAATAATACCGCGTAATTCGAGGATGGAGTACGGAGTATAGAAAATTGGAGTTGCCAGTTTCCGATCACATCAATGCTGATTCGGATGGTAGTTGCTGCCATATTCGTGGTGTGGACAGAGCACTCTGTACAGTTCCATGTTATGTGCATTGTGTACGTAAGTTATGCGGGCGGGGATCTGTCTGGTCGCGACTTCCAACCAGAAGCGGCCAAGGCTGTACCACCTGCGCGCCGGAAAATAATAAGAACACCAAATTACTAATCATCTGCCGTCATAGCTCCTCGCGGTGTTGACGAGAGGATCCCTTGAAGAGCCTTTTCCAAAAATAATTCTAGTCATCCGTAATCAATTCATCTAGCCATGATAGGAATCAATCAACGACAATAATCTTGCATGATACCTAGGTAATAATTAATAATAATCCTCCAGTTGGCTGGGAGTTGGCCGTCATCATCACGTACGGTATGGTACTGTGTAAAATGATTAGGTAAGAAGGAACGACGCGAGTGGAGAGGCTTCGTTGCCGACGGGCTCCGGCTGGGGTTGACTGCCTCTTTTGCCGCCTGCCAGCCACCCGCCAGTACCGAAACGCGCTGGAGGATTATTAACCACGCCTGCCGCCCCGACTTCCCCCCTCTTCGCCCGACTTTTCCGCTGCTTACGAGATCATCTCCAACCCAACGCACTTCGACGACTAGTCCATACTGTTCTTGGTGCCAAACGCGATAAGTTAACTAAGTCCCTACGCAGGCCCTCGCAGTTCTCTGCTCTGGGCCAATACTATTGCGCATTCTTCCCCCATCCCATCCATTCTGCAATCCAATTCCCTTTGTCATCTTTTTTCCTACATTTCGCCTGCTTCTCGCTGTTCGACCGAGAAAAAGCAATTGGTGGTTTCTGATCCATCCCTTTCCATCACGTAACCTTCTCGTTTCTCGATGCAGCCCGCGCTAGCCCCAGCGCCGCATCCCAGTATGCAGAACACTGCTCAGGTAAGCAACCACTGTTTTGTCATCACCACTCCACATGCGCCTACCGGCTGGAGCAGCCATCGCAAGCAGCAGCACCTCGCCCTTGCGCGTCCTGTTTACATAGCTGGTTGTCTCTCGCCTGGTGTCTGTTCATCTTCTTGAGACCGCGCTGATGGCTAATCCTTACTTGTGACACAGGTTCAGGACCATGCAGATCAGGGTAAGTCAGCTTCGCAGCGTTATAAATACCTTTCTTGTCCTCAAAGGGGGCATCGACGATGACTGGCCTGGTTGGGCCCGGTTCGCTGTTGATGTGTCCGCCGGATTATTCTATCAAGAATGAAACAAGTGAACGACTAAATCAGCGCACCGGGATTTCGCCATGTCTCTTGCTGACGCCTTCCCCTCACTTCTCCCCTCTCCGTCTGTCCGATCCTTCAGCAGAGCCATCAAACTAATCTTAAATCCTGTCCGTCCAGTCCTCCAGGAACAGCTCATAGCTGCGCAGCAGCACCTTTCCCCTCATTCCCAAGGGGCGCGTCCGCAGCAATCTCCTCACATCCAGGCCGCTGCCGCTCGCGACCAAAACAATAACATCGACCCTGCGATCGCCGGAGGTGCTATGATAAACCCGACAGATTCGCAGGCTGCCGCTGCTGCTGCTGCCGCCGCCGCCGCCACACCCTCTGGGCAGGCGCAGCCTGCTACAGCGCCTCAGCAGGATCAAGCTACTGCCGCTCCAGAGCAGCCGAGGAAGTATGGCAAGCGTGAACTGTCGACCTCGAAACGCGCTGCTCAGAATCGCGCAGCACAGGTGTGGTTGCATGTCGATCGAGATCGTGCTGTTCATTCACTGACGCTTCGCAGAGAGCATTCCGACAGCGCAAGGAAGGATATATCCGGAAGCTTGAGGAGCAGGTGAAGGAATATGAGGTTCTGTCGGAGAGCTACAAGGCTCTACAGGCGGAGAATTACCAGCTGCGGGAATATATCATCAGCCTCCAGTCGCGTCTGATCGATTCTCAGAACGAAGTTCCCGAGCTGCCCGGAAACATCGACTTGAGTCAGCCTCGTCCCGAACCGCCTACTGCTGCGACATCCGGCGCTGCTGCGTCGGCGTCGGCGCCAGCACCCACAGGAGCTGCTGCATCCACTGCACCAACTCCGGTCGCACCGGGACAGCAGGCTCAGCCCTCTGCAGCTCCGTCTTCCACGCCAGGGGAGGACCTCAACCAGCTGAATCGCATTGCCGTCGCCGGTCTAGGTATGCGCAAGCACCAACACGAAGAGGCCGCATATCTTGGCAATGACAACAATTTCCCTGCAAAGCGCATGCGGACGGACAACAACAACAGCAACAGCAACAACTCGGAGCAATCGGGTGTAACAAAGACGGAAGCGCCGAACGGGCTGTCCGTGGCTACCTGAACAAAAAAAAATTCTCTTTTCTCTCTGTGCATCCGCCGGATTGGAGTGGCGTTCGTCTTGTTACGTTTTCTTCTTGTCAGGGAAATCTCTTCACCTGTTGTGTGTTACGATTCTTGTTTGCTTGCTTGTCGACAGCATATCGATGAGCGTGGTCGATCTGGTCACGTGACGTCAAGTGTACTCTGGCTTATGTACCTATTTTTGCTCGGTGTGTGGCGCGCTATCCATGGCTTGCTTTGCTTTATCTTTTTGAACTTCAGTTCAACCTGGGTTGGTTGGGTGGGTGTCATTTTATCCTTTTTTTTTATTATTTTTCCTTCTGTCTTATTTATGAGCACGATGTTCTTCTATTCTAATTAACTTAAGGGTGGGAGGAAGCTGTGTCACGAGTCAAATTTATTTTCTTGTTCTAGGTTTTTACCGGTCTCATTACTTTGATTATAGCGCTTTTTTTTTGTGCGATTGTGCAGTACAAACAGTACGAATAGTGATGCAAGTTATCCTCGCCCCCTACAAAAAAGGACTCGACTGGTTCTCTGAATTGAGCGGAATTGAATTGAAATTGCTTTCTGTTGTCTGTGTCCTTGGAAATTTGTTGCGTTGCGTTGCGTTGCTTTTCGGTATACGGTATTGTATATGGTATGGGTATATCATGAAGTAGGCGTTAGGAACGAAGGAAGAACAAGGAATCCGATCCCTCCCTCATCGTTCATTCGAACGACATCCCGGATTCGTACGTAATAATCGAGTGCGATGGATGGATGATCATCAATCGGATTATCCGTGATGTGATATGGTATGATGTGGTTAATGGATCAAGCGGTGCAGTACAGTAAACCTGAACCAGGCTGGAAAGTATGTATTACCCAGCAGTCTTGTCTTGTCTGTGTCAGTCGATGAGAATGGTGTCCTGGGCAGGGCATGCAGGCAGGCAGACAGCATCTGGAAATAAAGATGAGAGAGAAGGGGGTCAATCAGTCAGTCAGATACTCCGTACTCTAATCGCAGTACCTACCACAAGTACATACATACAGTACTCGATCGACCCTGGATAGGTAACTACCTAGGTAACTGGCGTCATTGCGTTACGTTATGATCTAGCTAATTCCTCTATCTCTCCAACTTGAATATTAAAATTAAATAAGATGACAAGACTGAGAGTGAAGACTTAATTAAACAAACCTAAATCTCTGATTCTTTTTTTTAATTCCAAAACCAGTACAGGCTTGACACACAGGACGCCATTTCTATACGCCAGCCATACTCACTAAATTTCCAGAATCCATCAAAGATAATAGGTAACCTCAACCTCAATATCAACGTCAACCGCGGCCTTGGTCCATCCGTCCAGTTCAGTTCAGTTCGCCAAAGAAAAAAAAGAGAGAGAGAGAGAGAGAGAGAAGAGAGAAAATGTTAGGCTATTGTACAATATGTTATTATTTTTGCTCATCTCTGGCTGGGATGCTAAATAGATAAATAGGTTATTAAAAACTGTAGAGGCGTCAAAACTTTTATTGATCTGGTTCGATCTCTATTCTAGACGCTTGTAACGTTTCCGAGGTCGTGTTCCTGTGATAAAGTTAGAAAATCAATTCCCCGAGTTGGATAAATAAAAAGTGACTGAAATGGAATCTGTGAACAGTGAATGACGTGCTGGCCACATACCTTAAGATATTCGCTTCCCTTCTCAAGGAAGTCCTGTCTTGATATGGAAGATGCAGCCAGATCCGGACCCGACGCCCACTGCGCCGCCCCCTTCCATGCGTCCAGCACAGGGTCCGCAGCGCGCCGCACCACCAGCTCCGCATCGATAGGAAGGATGCACCGCAGTTCATTCCTCACTCTGTCATCGAATGACTGGAAAAGCGTGTTGCCGCCGGTCAGGAACACGTCGCGCAGCAGACGCGCGCGATCTCCCTCGGCTGAAATCCGCTGGTTGAGAATGTCGGCGGCAATCTCGATGATGCCGGCTTGGTCGACGCCCGCGATCGACGGCTGGAACACGACTTCGGGAACCCGGATCCGCTCGACGTTCAGGTGCAGTTGGTGCGCCTCGCGCTGGCTCTCAGGGTTAAAGGGCCAGGGTCCGCGCAGGAACGCGTGAACCAGACTCTTCGTCCAGTCGGATTGGGCCTCCAGGGTGTGGTTCTCGGTGAATTCCGGGTCGTACTTGAGCAGCTGGGCCTCCACCGCTTTGAGAGCGTTGGTGAGGTCTTCTTCTTCCTCCTCGTCGCTTTGATCACCGCCGGTGGCAACGGTGCGATACACACCCCAGTCCTCGTCGTTGGCTCCAAAGGTATCATCGTCGCCGCCCCTTCGGCGCTTCTTGGGCCCGTCCGAAGCGAGATTCGCAAGTGTCTTCATCCGCATCTGGCTGGCAAGGGATTTGCGGTTGCCGAGGTCTGCCTTCAGTCTCTCGCGCTCTTTGATCTTTTGCAACAAAGCCTAAACCGAAATGTTAGCAAATAGAACTAATTTAAATTCATCTAATTCAACCTACCTGTCGAGCAGCCCTCCTCTCAGCAATCCAGTTTTCAAAGTCGTTTTCTCGGCGTTCATTGTCGAGCCGCTCTTCCTCCTCCTTGCGAGCCTTTTCCCGCTCCTTTTCAGCTTTCGCACGCTGGCGAGCCTCAAGGTTCGACTTCATCAGTCGTTGATGCCGCTTCTCTTTGAGACCCGCCTCGTCGAGCTCCTCGTCGGGGACATCAAGCAGAGGAAACGACATCTCTTCGGGATTCTCATCATTCTCCTCGATGCCGAGATCCCTGTTCCGTGATCGTTTGATCGAACGCTCGAGATCTCGGATCGTCCGCTCCAGGTGCGCCTCGTCCTTGAGATCTTCGGCGTCAAGGATCCTCTTGACTTCTCGTTTGGATTCCTGGGCCAGTCCTCTTTGTAGATCCTTGTAGTACTCCAACTCTTGCTCTTTCTTCATGAGCTTCTCTAGTCGCATTTTCGCGGCTTGTTCTTGTAACCGCCGTCCACTCTCCTTCTTGCGCTCCGCGATGCGTGCAAGCTCCTCTTCCGACTTCTCAGGCACGTGGTGCTCCGTGTATGGATACTGGATGACATGGTCTCGGTCCTCCAGACCCGTCCAGTCTAAGTAATGGCTCAATTCGTTGTCATAGTCCGTGGAGACATAGCAATGCTGGTGTATCAACTCCTCCATCTGATGCTCAGTCATGCGGGCAGGGAAGGTCGGATATTTCAGCTTCATCAGCTTCAACATGTAATCGGTGGATTGCGCACCACCCCAATTGAGTCTTGACGAGTTGTAAAGCAAAGCCTTCGAATTGAGAACAGGGACAACGCGGGTCGACGTATGTGAGGATGAGATAATCAGACCATCCTTGCCGCGGTTATATCGGTAGGAAAACAGACAATCGATGCCGTAGGCGACGGACGGAACGGAGTAGCATTCAAACAGAATCTCGTTCATCACTAGATGGCATTAGTAGCGGTGACTTTATGGGAATCCGTTGCAACATACTTCGTCTTGGATATGTCAGATTTGCGATGGGCTCCGTCATCACAATAGGCCTATCCACTCCTCCATTTTCGCCGTCCACTCCTAGCTTCAGGAATACATAATCCAGCACGCCTTCCATCACGTCCCAGTTACCCACCACGCTTGTACCGGGATCGAAAGCGTATCGCATCTGACCACGAGTCGTGGCGTCCACATAGGCATCGTATCCGACGAACTGGCAGGCCTTGTTGAGCTTGCGGTCTCGATAACGGCTCATCACGGGGGGGAAGATGAATCGGGGGTTCTTGTCGAAAGACCACCCGGCCTTGACGGTATGTGCGCCTGAACCGCTCAGCAATGTAATCCAAGCAGCATCAACTCCATATCATATTCTCTTACCATTGTCAATGACTATGGCGCTCGAACTGGGAGAAGCTTTGCTCTGCTGATATCCCTCCGGCTGCGGGGGATGGTAACCTTTGAATGGCGGCTCCGGGACAGGGAACGTCTTTGGGGGAGGCTTATTAGCATTCTTGTCGGCTGAATTAGAAGCGCGAGCCGGTAGCACCGTCTGCCGCGAGGTGATGGTCATGTTGGGCGCCTGGATAGAATCAAACTGGGTTCGGAGATAGATGAGATGCGGCGTTTGCGAATATGAGCGAGTTCACCTCATCGCAATGGTCGGTATAGTGTCGAACGGGAAAGAAAATGGCACAGAAAATACGCTGGAAGATGATGGAGCTGCGTCAAAGAAGGAGAAGATGTGGCAGAGTGGTGTACAGGTCAACAGATTGAGCTTTCATTTTCTTAGAGTCCCGGAGCTACAACCAACCAACCGCTCGTTGCGGCGCGCCAAGACTCGTCACCGTTACTGGATGTATCATGTGTCTATCCTGAGTAGTCACGACACAACCTGGTCCTTTGTATTTATGAGACAGAAGTCAAGCGTAATTAATTTCATTAAAGTCATAACCCATAATCGACAATAAAATAACTCTGCATCTGCCGTCTCTTGATTTTAAGATGGCTCTTGAAGATTCTCCGTAGCTGATGTATACAGTCAGCATATATCAAAATACCTGAACTCAGCTGATGTTGCGCACCTTCAAGGTGAAAGAGAACATTAGATTGGTAGTTCTTAAACATCTGAGCGACCAGTTCCACGTTCATATTTTGAATGTTGACCTCCTATTGAACGCGGGGATAAGTGACTGGTCAACACATTCACTACAGATCAATAGAGAACCATACCTGTAGGCTCTTATTCAGCACCATAATCGCCTCATTAAGCTTTTCCTATTGAAATCCGTTAGTAATTCCTATACGCGACTTAAAGCAAGCTTGAGCGCGTACAATGTTGGTGATGATTCGAGAAAGCAGCAGGCTCTGCTGGTGTTCGTGGGGACTCTCCTGAAGATTGCGTGTCAGTGCCTTTCCATAAAAGTAAAACTATACGATACAGATGCCCTTAGATAGCTCACCATTTTGAAGGAAAGCTTCTCAATCAGTCATCAAAGGATGCTGTTCGCTGTTTGTTTGCGCCAAGATCGAGATGTTGATATCCGGCGGCTTGCACGTGATGTGTAATTCCAATACAGAAATGGCATGTTATGCCAAGCCAGATACTATTCAAATTTCAATAGACAATATAATGAAAAGAGAGGATTAGTGCAGACCCCTCCTTATTAAGCTCTCCATTGGATCTCTTTGTTTTCTGGGGTCGCCATAAAGTGGCGATTTAAAGCCAGTTCTGCAACTGAATTACAGTACCGATACAAGCTTTGTCCTCCCGTCCTTGTCAAGATCAAGTAGCTATTCCACCTCCGACGTCTTCCCATATCTCCCACTTCAACAACTTTACTGTTCCTTCATCTCTCCCATCTATCCATTCGTCATGGCTCCTTCAACCCCCGCAGGAGAAGAAACCCACCAGCAGCTCCTCGACCGTCTCGACATCGCCGGTATTCCTCGCCCCTTCCGGAACCCCAACTGGAAGCCTTCGCAACGACGGAACAAGAACGTGAAGCAGCTCCTCTCCGAATCCTCGCGCAAAGAAGCATCGTCCATGGCGACGCAGAACAACTCCGGCGCGACGACGCCCATGGCTGCTGGCACCACAGACGGCACGCAGACGCCCATGGGAGGAGGCGCGGCGTCGCGGCCTCCGAACATCGCCCAGGCAGCGCAGAACCTGTCCACCCTTGTCCTGGAGAAGAATATGAAGTCGTCGTTTTCTACGGGACCGGCGGTCACGTATACCAACATTGAGTCGGCGCCGTCGTTGAACCCCGCCCATCAGAGGCGTTACTGCGATATCACTGGCTTGCCGGCGCCGTATACCGATCCGAAGACGAGGCTCCGGTACCATAACCAGGAGATATTTGGCATCATTAGGACGTTGGGACAGGGCGCTGCGGAAAGCTATCTCGAAGCAAGAGGCGCCCACGTGGTCTTGAAATAGAGTATACATGCTATCAGCATACAGTACTGCTCGAACGTCTAAGTGTATGATGATGGCAAGACTGGTATGTTGCAAGAACTATCATCAGAAATACCAAAATTACTTCAGCTGACTTTCTAGATCTATGCCCAGCTGCTACATTACTGCCCAGTTGCATGTCAGGCCATCCGAGTCAAGCCCTTTCCACCCACCGTGCCCCTCTCGAGACAGGTTCAAGAAAGCGCTCCGGCTTAGTTGTGGCCTTTCAAGGGTCAATCTTCGCCTAGTTCTGAGAACTCGCAACCCGTACCGACCTTCCACAGGCAGGAAAATCAGTTACAGCGTCAGCTGACGCTGTGGTCGCGGCGGGGATCAAAACGCAACAATAGTCATGCACGTTGATTGAAATAGCTGAAAAGTCCGTCGAACAACAGGTGACATAGAGGACATATTGTGCTTGCAGCTGGGTGCGATTGGATGAGGCATGTTAGATAGAAACATTATTGTCGGTGTAGAATAGAGCAAATGCCATGAACCACTTCGGTTCCATCTGGAGCATAGCTATCTGACCTGAAATTCCATTAAGAATTCAAGAGAGATAGCAAAAGAGTGATTGGCAAGATTCGGAGCACGTCGACTGATGCCTGTAAGGCGTCTTAGCCCTTCAGTCGAAATGCAATATCAGGTTCTGGTCGTGTGAATCGAGCTGCCAGCCCGTTGCTAGCTCACATAACCTCTCTTTGCTGCAATAACCTGTATTTGTGATCGGTTTTTGGCAAAGTTGGCACTCATCATTTACCCATAACTTGAACTGCGAGAGTTTGATGTAGACAGTAGTTGGTAGTAGTAGTAGTGTGCGAAGAAAACAAGGTCAAATCCTTACCTTAAAAACCCTGACCGCCGTCCTAACACAGCTAGCGTGGGATTGCCGCCGAGGAAAAGACGTGGCAGAAACGAAACGCGATGCGCTTTTTTGCCGATGATCTATCTCCATAGCTTTTAATATTATAATTGTGAAGGAAGGGCATTATTGATTGGCATAGGGTCTCTGCAGTACTATTCTTTTGAATGATTGATATATTGCTCTGCGCGGTTGAATCCTTCTCGTCACGATCCTCTCTCTGATTATGTCTGGATTCTTACTTTGAAACGTTTCGAAGATACCGAGCAAGCGAGCTGATTATTCAAAAAGATTCTCCTGAGTCATTCATTTCTGCTGTGACTCCCGGGACTACCGCCGTACGATCTTCCAGCCCTGTGCGACATTGCGACATTCGGGTTCTATAAGGAAGGAAGTCCGTCCGCGCCGCAAGCAGTTTTCGCTTTGAAAGAAGGGAATTGTACTGTACAAGAACGAAGCTGTTTACCCGTCTGGGCGGTGTTTCCAAAGTCAACAAGTCGCAATAGTTGGTCTGCGGGGATCTACGTTCGAAATGCCCATCATGTGGCTTTCAGAAACACAGAGTGAGTGCGCCGACGCATAGAGGAATTGGGTGGTTTGGAGATGGCTAATTTGCGCGTGCCATATAGAAATCGGGGTGATCTTCTGTTCCGGTGGTAGGTGAGGCCCGTCCGCACGAGACGCTGCTCAACAGACATGCTGCGTCTTCGAAATAAGTTAGTCGTTGACGGCGATGGTCATGATAGGCGGGTTGTTCCTATGCGGTGGAGTATTGATGTTCTTTGATCGCTCGATGTGAGTCTGCGGGTTCCAAGGTGCCCCTGTGATTTGCATGCTGATCTCGATTTACAGGCTTGCCATGGGCAATGTACGTATATCCCGCCGTCGAAGCGATTTTCGATAACGGACAGCTATTGTTAAAAACGGCCCGGAATGATTCGCTAACGACTGCCAGATACTCTTTCTCATCGGCTTAACGCTTATAATCGGGCTTCAGAAGACCTTCAATTTCTTCTCCCGCCGGCAGAAACTCAAGGGAACCGCCGCCTTCGCTTGTGGAATCCTTCTCATCCTCCTTCGATGGCCTTTGACCGGGTTCTTGATCGAGCTGTATGGGATCTTCATCCTATTCGGCGACTTTCTGGTCACTGTTGGCCAGTTTGCGGGGAACATTCCCATTGTCGGCCCATATATCAAACAAGTGTTGGAGACGTTGGCTGGCGGGAGAAGGAATGTTCAGCTGCCTGTATAGCGATGAGATATGGGCGAAGTCCCCTTAATACGTTTCACGCGGGACCTCTCAAGCGGAATGTCCGTTTATGAATTCATCTGCCAGATGACCGTGCCATCTCGAGCTTCGTAGATGGCTCGAATGACCCGAGAATGACTTTTCAGCCTGTATAAGTTTTGTAATATCGCGTGTGCGTGAGATGATTCTTCTTCTTTTCACTCATGACCTATATAGACGGAATGTAAGATAAATATTAGAAAATTCATCGTACACAGATTCATATACTAATTTCCAAGTCGTAAATCATATCAATCACATGACACATTTCCAAAAATCTATATATATATGGCAAGACATCAGACGTCTGGCAAAAGACAATCCCACTCGAGATCGTTTGCACCATCCTGTGGACCACGGTCCTCAAGGGTAATATTATCAAAATCCCAAAATGATGCTCCGTTTCGCCTTATCACACAGAGAGAAGGCGCATTTGGGTATCCAGTCCCGGTTCGGAATGTCAATTCCGTTTTCGTTGGCGGTACTGACGCGAGCGTCTCGCGTAATGTGTCTCCATATCTCCCTCCTGGTATGTCGAAATCAGCACCCTGCTTCAGGAGGAAAATAAAAATATCGGTGTGGCCATTTTGCAACGCTGTTCGCAAGACGGAGTGAAAAAGTCGGCCTTGAAGGTTGATGTCGGCACCATTGGCTATCAGATACTGCACCATTTCCAAATCTCCATAGAATGCAGCGGCATGGAGGGCAGTTCCAAAGGCACCCCCAACATGGTTGACATCGGCCCCTTTTCCAATTAGCAACTTCAACGTTTCTACAGAACCATAGGTTGCACTGGCAGTCTGCAGCGGCGTTCCAAATCGTCCACCTCCAATATTAGGGTTCGCTCCATATTCCAGAAGTAGTTCCACAGCTTCAGGTTGGAGATTGCTGCAAGCAATTTGAAGTGGCGTTTCCAAATTACCTTCATCGATGTTAGGATCAGCGCCTCTCTCAAGGAGGAGACGCATGATATTGATATCTCCAGCCCAGGTGGCAGCTGCCAAGGCTCGGGGACTATTGATGTCTGCACCGTGATTTAGCAGAAGCTGGATAATTCGAATGTCCCTTGAACGGCATGCGGCAGAAAGACAGCTTCGATAAAAGTCAAGATTTCCCTTTGTATTTTCAATTGACTCGAAATTGGAATCCGCACCGTGATCAAGAAGGAGCGTGACACAGGGAAGGTCTCCCTGAAAGCAGGCGGCCAACAAAGGAGAGCCCCCTCTCCCGCCACAAAGGTTTGGATCGGCTCCTTTTTCAAGGAGAAGCTTTACGGTCGTCGGGAAAAGATTCTCAAGTTTCTCACCAGGCCTTAGCCAGCCGTCGGGCCACGTCGTTTGTGACATTTCTTTGAAATGGAGGTCATGTCTCCCTGCGACAGCAGCTTGCAGCGCCGTGTTGAAAGTCCCTCCTCTCGTATTGACATCAAACCCTTCGCCAAGTTGTATCTCAACAATCTCATCGAATCCAAAATAGCTTGCTGCGTGAAATGTGTGGAAGAACTTTGGATCTCCGCTGAAATCAGCTCCATGTTGGAGGAGAAGCCTGGTCGTTTCGATATTGGGATGGGGAGGAAGACGACCCAAATATGCAAAACGCAACGCCTCCTTTAGAACTGGTTCACTATTGGTGCCAATTTCATCGTTTGCGAACATCAGCTTGAGTGTTGGAAGAAGCCCGTAAGCCGCAACGATGTTCAGGGGTGAATCCAGAGCAGAGTCAGTGAGATCGGGGTGTATTCTGGGAGGTACTAATGAACAGAAAAACGAGATCCAATTCAAGTACTCTTTCTCCCTTTTCAAAAAAAATTCCAGAGCCAGCTCGTGCACTCCTTCCGCGTGCTCTGGAACCCGTTCGTAGTGATAAAGCCAATTCTCGGCCGTATAGAGGGCCAGTGGGAATTCCTCGTTTGCATCGGGGAGTGGCTTATCAATTAATCGCATATATAGAAGACAAGTCTCCGTAATTGATGTATGCGCAGCGGTTTCCTCAATGCGGTATTTGGCGGCTTGCCCCTTCTGAATCTCATGTGAAAGGAGATACTCTCTCACGGAGATATGCGTCAGTCTGACCACAATTTTCGACTCACCTTTGTCCCAGTCACTGTGCTCTTCTATCGTTGTTATAAGGCCAGGGCAGATTTTCAGTATCTCGTCTGGGTCAAACAATCGTTCGATGACTGGCGGGTCATTGCCAAAATCCACGGCAGCTAACTCGGCAAGTTCTTCGATATATAGAGGACGAGCACTGAAAAGTAGCCATTGGAAGATTCTCAGGGCGATTTCATAATTTTCTTCACTTATTCTGCCAAGCATTTGAGCATATGTTTCGTTCAGAGTCTCCGGCAGACTTTCGAGGGCTTTTCGCAATTGTGAAGGCCTGATGCATTTCTCCAAAGCCTTGAGCTGGCACATCACCCATTGAAACCTGGAGAAGATGTCAATATCTCTCGGATCCATGTGTCTCGGAAGAGTTCCTGCACTCTTACATGCCATCTGACTTTTCTGTCAGAGAGCTTTCGATCTCCTCCTGGACTTTCGGATGTGTCCGCCATCTCTTTAGAGCTCTGTCTGTGCGTAGTCGCTCGCGGATATAAGTACGGATATCCTCCTTCGTGACGGCAGCGGATAGTTTGATGTGATCCTGAGTCATACATATAGGCTCAATAGAATCCTTGATATCCTTCTCATCGCGACTCGTCAGGAGAACATGAATGTTCACTGCCTTCCATCTTCCAATCTCCTCTAATACTTCGAACAAGTCTTCTCTTTCCTCACATTCGTCCAAGGCGTCGAGAACAATGTATGTACGGCCGAAATCCGAGATCATGTCATGCAACGTGGACAGAAGCTGGCTGGACGTGGGCTGATTTCTCTTGTCGAAAAGCTCTGTCAAAGCTTGAGAGTTCCTGTTGCTTCGCTCAAATAGCTGTTTAATAAGTGAACGCAACATTCCAGTGTGGTTTCTCTTGGACACATCATCTAACTTGAAGTAGAAGTATGCCACAGCAAGATTTAGATCAGACCCACAATGACACAAGAGGTCCTCGATAACAGTTGACGAAAGGATGGTCTTCCCACACCCGGCTGTACCATGAATCCATAACAAAGAGCCTGGGCAACATTTCCACTGGCTATACTGTTTCCCGCAAATAAGCCAAGAGCCTGTGTTGCTCACCCTTCTTTGAAGGGCGTCTGTGTAATCGACTGACGGATCTGGAGCGGAGAGCCATTGAACGATATCATCGGCGTCTCGACCTACGATGAGATGGTTTAGAATATACCCATAAAAGACGAGCAGCTTCTGACACTAGCTCACGTTTCTTTTCGTCGTCTTGTAGTGCCTTGAGGCTCTGCACCGTGGAATATGTTGCCAGAGTCGTGTCACGAATGTCCAGCACAGCATTCCTACTCTCAATGTCAGCATATTTCCCAGCATGGTATATACAAGTAAGTAAACTCAGGAAAGGGATTGCTTTATAGGCAAGAAAGAAGGGGTAACGGAAAAGGCAAGAAGTTCAACAGAAGAGGAGCTGACGTACGTTTCGTCCAGTGTCAACGCCAAGCTAAACAGAGTAATGTACTGGCTGATATCATCCAAGATTGACCTCATATACGCCTCTTTAATTGGCCATCTCAAAGCATGGATAATCGCTTCCTTTTTTGATAGTGAGAGGTCAACGGTTGGAGGGGTGATATCTCGCTCCAGTTGTTTCAACTTTCGAAGACACTCTTCGAACACGTATTCAAGTCCACACAGTCTTCGCAATGTGGGGAATAGATATTGGTCTTCACTCGTTGATAATAATCCTTTTTCATCCTCCACCAAGTTCGACGACTGCTCTATCAGCTCTTTGAGTGTGGTGAGGACGATCTGAAGCCCGCCGAGTTCCTGGACAAGCCTGAGGAGTTCTGTCTTTGCATTTTTGGCCGATCTCACATATTTCATGCAGCAAGAGCTGACGGAATTGGTAATCTGGAGCACAGCTATAATGCTGGCACTGACACTCAACGGATCCATTCAGAGAACAATTTCTTGGGGCTTCAAGGGACGAAACGGTTGGGCAAAACTGCAACATTTTATAAGTAATAAGAGAAAAGGCTCTGAATATATACACGAAGAGGCGACGGTATTTAAGAATTGAGATAATTGCAAAAGCAACAAGGCTATGCTCCATATTGGCGCATTTGCTCATGCATAGCCGCCGAGGCTAAGCTGTTGGCGATACGAGATCCCTGCAGAATGTGCCGCAAATCAGCAAATCAATTGTTAGCATTTCAGGTGCGAATTGCTGGTTTGAACAATATTGATCGCGAAAGGATTCAACAAGCAAATTCATAGGTGAGTTAAAGAACTTAGCCTTAAGTATGACATGGCATGACAAGTCATTCGATTCCCAAGATTCGTCGCCACAACATGGAGGCCCTTCCAAGTATGCCTGCTGTTAGAAACCAAATATATGCGGATATTGTCAGCAATTTGCAGTAGCCTTTGGCTGATGTGGAAGAAATAAAAGTAAAACTCATTTGGAAATGTGGCATGCGGAAACAAAACTTAGGTCATTGCTTCATGTCTATTTGAAATTCATTTCATCCGCACTACAGGTACCTTCCTAAAATCAAAATCCCAGAGTCCCTAGGTACCTAGGTAGGACTAAGGAAGGAACCTTCTCCACCAAAGAAAGCTATCGGGTCTGATCAAGTTCACGAAGGAAAAAAGAAAATAAGATTCCACGGCCTTCTCTTAAACAAGATCAAGTTCAACTCCAGTACTACTATATCTTCCGGCACATCCTTCGACGGACATTCTTCGGAGTCTGGATTTACAGGCCATTCTTGATGAGATGTGTAGCTTGTTTCTGGATGAAATCGACAGCGTTGCCAGCAGAGACGCTCTCCGGATAATGTGAAACCAAGATTGACTGGGAACACTTGGCGGCGATGATTCCTTCTTTACCCTATTGATTGGGAACAACAAGTACGAGGTTAGCGGTAATGCCCGGAAACGGAATGGGACATGCGAAAGCAAACGTCACACTACCTTTGCGCAGTGCAAAACTGGGATATTATCAAGGTCACTGATTTTGTTGAAGAAATACTTGTTTCCATCAACAGTAATACCCTTCTCCTGAGCCGATGCCGCGTTGTTGAAGGCAAAAGCGATCGCGTTTCTCTCTTCAGGGGTAAGCTAAACCGTGGAATATGAGTTAGCGATATCGATTTAAGACGGGACCCTGAAGCTTTAGACGGAGGGCTGCTGGCAGAAGTTAGATCCCTACCTCGATCCCTGCAGATTTACCCCACACGCTCTGCCCAGTCAAGTCAAAGAGAATGGCTTTGTCGACATAGCCACCCCCGACAATGCTATTCAAAGTCAGATGGAATGTAGGTGTATTTCTCAAGGCAGGAGACATACTTCTGGTTAATATAGCCTGTACACAGAGCAAATCACATCAGTTTCAAATTTCCATAAGTCAAGACTGATATTACTTCAGAGTGCAGTGCTGGAGAAGCATACCGTCCCAGGCCATCTTGGATGATGTGTCCCTCTCTGGATCAAAACAGCAGGAATCAACTGAAACTTTCAGCTAATGACAAGATCAGACGAAAGGACTCTCGTCTGATGACTTTTCGTCTGAAGTTGAGCTCAACAGGGATACTCTGTGATAGATAAAGGGAAATTCCGACTGCAGGAGGTGATAATCTGGTGGTGAAGGTGTTTTGTTTGTTGAGACGAAAGGAAACAGCCGGTCACGTGAGGTGGGGTTATGATGCCCGCAGCCCCGCCTTTCCAATCGGGATGGCTGCACTGCGGCTCTCCCGTTGGCGTTCCTCTCTCATGCTGCCTGCCAACAGTCTTGACTCATCACTACTGACAAATGCCAGAGCTGCTACTAATTATTATCCCACCTAGTATCCTCTCTCAGTCTCACATATGTTGTCAAAGGCTCATTGATCTGAAATGATGTGTCTGTCTGCCATCACATCTGCTGGCATCACCGCTCTTCCTGGATGACTTTTAGTCGGCTCTGCGGGGACTGACCCCTCAGTTCATTGGTAAAGGCCCAGCACACGCTGGCAGCGGACCCATTGTTGCTGAGTCAACAGAGAGCTCGCGAAGCAATCGCCATTTGGAAAGACATCAGTGGACAACAGTTGGGAGACTGTATCGATTCTCTTATTACTACGCTTATATTTGTAGTCTCTGCCTCATCAGGGAACTTTGAAACTACTATGCCACGTTATCCGTACTAGTTTCGGCCGATACCTGGGCAAGATTTAAATTGTTCGAGGGCCTTGAATGGCTGCCCCTTAAATTATAGGCCTAAGTTAATAATAAAGGTGCTGGATTTACTTGATAGAAGACGATATGATGTCTGCTCATGGAAGACCTAACAATATATATAAACAATATATATAAGCTTTCGTAATTGGATATTCGACTCTGGTCGTTCCCTACCACCAGAGTTTTTTTTTTAAAAAACGTTGATCAACAGTTCTTATGGTTTTTCAACAATTTTACCATGGCAAACGTTTAAAATGATAAACTAACGGTTATCTAAAGGGTAGCCACCGTAAAATGTTAGATTTTTCAGAGACGTTACTTATGAGAAACGTTGATCTTAGGAAGAAACGCTAGAATCTAGGGGGGGGGGGGGGGGGGGGAAACGTTAGAACCTATGGAGAAACGTTAGATTCTGGGAGAATGGGTTTTCCAAACTATGGCCTTTATAGTATCTCTCCACCACAACCTCAAAATCTATTAGATACCTTAGATAGTCTAGAGGTTAGATTAGATAGAAATTGAAGCCTCATTTCCTTCGTGAAATAATAATCTCACGATGTAGCCCATAGATGACCATAAAGGTAGTTTGAATCCAGTTAAAAAAAAAGAAGTAATTTTTTTTATAAATGTTAGTCCTTTTATAAACGGTATCTTTTTAATAAATGTCAGATTTTTTTTATAAGTGTTAGTTTCTTAGGAACAGTTTAAGGAGGGCGTTTTTTAATACATTTATTTCATTTTTTACGTTGAATTTTTTTTAAACGGCCTTTAAAAACCCCGGTGACCCCGTATAGGACTCTTGTATTATTCGATCCTTGACTCTAACCCATTAGCTCGATTCCTTTTTTTTTTCATTTGGTGAATTAGATCGCGGAAAAGGCGGTGTTTTACCTCCCTATTAAGCAGACGAAGGATATCGGCTAACAGCTAACTACCTAGGTACCTAGGTACTCCGTAAACTCCGTAGACTGGCGGGTATTATCAGCACTGACAATACCGTTAACAAAGTTAAGTCAACTGGGAAAAAAGAGAGAGAAACGAACGACTTTTGATTTCGAACTATCCTCCATGCAATGGAAACAATGCCAAGTCTATCGTGGGGCTCCTCATCCATATTAAGCTAGTCAAAATAGCTCAGCGCAAACCGGCTTAGGGCAGCCAGGAGCATCTACTCCGTACGGAGTACTCCGTAAGGAGATAAAGAGCATAACCTCAGCTACTAGCGGGGATGAAGCCTACCTAATCTTGAAATGGCGACGAAGAGTTCATGATGTTGCAGATCGTTAGAAAAAGCTGAGTATACTCCGTAGCCCTGGCTCTAGACCCTGAGGCCTGAGCCTGGCTGCTGACGAATCACCTTGGAAATATCAGAAGCGATTCGATCAAGAGCATCTCTACGGAGTAATTATATTCCAATTACTCCGTATTTTCTTCTTTTTTTTCTAACAATTGGGACATGTTTAGTGATCGACGAGAGAATTTTCTTTCTTGGTAGCGGTGACGGGCTCCTGCATGAATTGTTAGCCCGCGGGTGCTCCGTCGGGTACAACAAGGCACAACCTTAAAGGGCAAGCGCCATCTTGAAGGCTCTTCCCTCATTTGCTACGTCGCCATCCATAGCACGTTAAGTTCTTCTTGCGCCATCTTGTTTCACCAGTGTTTAGCTTATCCTTTGCTGCCAGACAACAATCCTGCCTGACGGTATGCTAAAGGGATCACGATTCTCTCGCTCATTAGCCCAATGGATTCCCAGTTGAGGAAACATGATGAATGTCGTGAGAGAGGGAGTTGTGCTCACGAGCTGTCTGAAAGTCTATTCTTTCAATCGAAGGATTCTGGACTAAGTATTACTCCGTGCGAACAATCCTCCGTTCAGTCTGTGGTAACAGGTTTCAGATTTCCGCTAGGGCACGCACGTACCACACAAAGCATCGGCTTCCGAATGCCTTCAAAAGTGCCGAGAATCGATAATGAGGCTAAATTAGCCATGGACTGGAACTGTTCGACAGTGACAAACTGGCTGCACAGGCTGACCATCATGCGTTGTTTGGCAACTCTTGACTGTTGCGCAGGTTTTGTGTGATGCCTTCTGTGTACACCTTTCTTCCACTTAGGCTACCTGTGATGATTGTTAATATTACTCTGTGTTAGTAGTGCTGTACGCTCATTGCTGCGACGGAAATAAGCATCCGCAAAGGGATGCATGTAAAATGAGCCTCCGTACACTGACGAGTGTGTCGACTGGCCGAGCGCCTCTACCACAAGCCAAGCCAGTGAAATTAATTTACTTGGTCAAAGCCATACACCAGCGTCCCATGGTCTCTTTGCCGCCATCCGACGCCAGTGGATGACGGTTCTGGGCCCGAACATCATGGCTTGCTGGGCTGGACGGATCCATGCAAGTTCGTCTTGCGCTGCCATTGGCCTCCTGTCCAGGACAATATTCTCGACTTTCACCAATCCAGCTGTGCTGACCCCTGCTATCTGTCTCATCTACGGGGTCGGAGTACGGAGTGCTTGCGACATGTGATGCAAAACATGGGGCTCCAGCACCAGAAGCTCCACAAGTTTGATTGTATTAATCGCTCCTTCTCTTTGAAGTCCTTCCATTATGCACTCTCTGCGTCGTACAGCCGTCTCTTGTTTCCATTCTCTTGGCCCTTAGTTGTCAAGCTGGCTTTCTGGAAAGCCGTCCATTCCTTTTGAATTCGCGATCAAAACATTTTTTTTATTTCTCTCATTCAGGTCGGACTCATTGACAGGGCTTCTGTGGTTGCTGGACAATGGCGAGACGGATCTTCGGTGGCAGAGCACGCGCACATCCAGCGGCAGAAACTATATCAAGGCCTACGCTCACTTTCACAGATGCACTACCTCGAGATGACCTGCAGGATCTCGGCCGGATATCTGCCGCCGGTGCGCAACCTGCGCCCTCCAGTGGCTGGTCTCGGAGGCAAGAAATCCCGAATGATGCGTCTGCGTTCGATTTTCGAGTGGCGGAGCCGCCAGAAGAGGCAGTGAAATCGGACAGGCTCGCCGGTCAGACGGTTGATGACTCCATGATTGGTATCGCGTTGGGCAGTCCTGGTGCAGTCGCTTCACCTTATTCTACCGCCAAGTCGAACGACGGACCTCCTCCCCCGAGTGAAGTGCAAGCGACAACAAACGATACGAGTGGTTCACTGCGTCGCAAGCCGAGCAAGTGGAAGAAATTCGGTGGACTCTTCAAAGGAAAGCAAAATACGCAGAAGACATCCAATCTCCCATTCTATCAGGTCCAAGTCAATGATCAGCCAATGGGGACTGATTCAGAGTTTCCATATGAACATGCATTCCTAGCTCAATCACGTTATGAACTTCGGCAAGATGCTGTGCGGCAGAACAAGGACAGCAGTCATATGGAGGCCTGGCCGCGATTGGAGGATGAGTCTCGAAAAGAACAGGATCCAGACAATCAAAGTCATGCCCAGGCAGGACACAACGGTGGAATTAACTCATCTGGATCCATTCCAAGTGGCCCGGGGCCGTTTTTGCAAGTTGATATTCCCGACATCCATATGGAAAGATACAGCGTCATGTTTGGTAGCGTTCTTGGCAATAAGCAGCCAGCAGGCCTTCTGGAGAGACGCAGCAAGACCCTCGACAAGCTCAAAGTTGCTACCGACGAAGTGGGTGCCCTTTCTCAAGCCAAACTGTCAACATTCTGTAAAATGCTAACTTCCATAGCCGCATGCGCCGGAGGCTCACAAGCCTCAGCGTCGTGCAACGTCACCATCGCTGTCAAAATCGCCGTCCTTCACGTTGTTTCCTCCCGTACCCGCTGCTCAAGCATCCAAGAGTACTGGCTCTCGCGCGTTGCCCAACATGAGACCTGGCAGGTCTCAGACAGCACCAGCCGAGTCGATGGAGACGCTGCAGCCAAAAGACCAAGTTTTCCTTACAGTTCCCGAAGCCTCTCCAGCGCCGTCATCAGCCTGGTCCGACGCGTCGCCGCTGTCGTCGGCCTCCGAGGCAGCTATACTGAAAAGCAAGCCGACCAAGAGTTACGTCGACGAAAGAGAAGAGCCAGTATGGGAGATGGTGACGACGAAGCGGACCGAGTCACCGGAAAGCATGACCTTGTCGTCGTCGTCGGCCAAATCTACTCCTGCCACCACTCCGGAAGACATTCCGCCCATGACGCCTCCCAAAGACTATCCTCCTTCAGGAGGTCAGGTGATTCCCAGCCTCGACGCGACCCGGGAGAAAGTCGATCGGGTGATGTCCCCCTCCTCGAGGAGAAACCAGCCCACCACCACCACTGCTACTACATCCAGCCCGAAAACCGGAGACAAGACACCAGAACCAGCAAAAGAAAGTGGAAGTCCCGATGATGTGAGTGAGAGTCCCATGGACCGGCCCCGGGCTCCCTCCATTTCAGAGATCGCAACCCCTACGATCGAGATCTCCATCGCACGATCCGTGTCTCTGTCCAGAGGGCACAAACGGACGGTGGTGCCGTTGAAGCCAAGACAGGACCAGCTCAAAACAGCAGACGAACGACTGGTGGTGGGAAGTCAACCTCTGGTTCCGACCGTTGTCGATGTCCGCCGTGCTCATGAGCCTGAGAAGTCGCAGGATGTGCTCATCGAGACGGTCTGATCTGATCGAGAAAGTTCCTTCCTTCATTTCTTTTCTATCCAATCCTTTTCAGAATCTTTGCTATATCTATCTACGGACTTTTTTTTCCCCACATTTCAAGTCCTTTAGCGCTGGAAGCGTTCTATCATTCATATCAGGATTTCTTTTTTCCCCTCTTCTTGCGGCAATTACTTAACATTTAGATACCATGTACGACGGTCGTTTGCATTTTCGTTTTCGCCTTTGGTTTCTCTTGTTGTTCATTCTCGAGGAGTGTGTGAGTTTTGTTCTGGGATACTTCGCTTTTTGTTTATTTTTGGGCTGTGCATCATGTCTTCCTCATCAAAGGCTTTTGATAAGCTAGAGGCTGGATGACGTGGCTTTACCAAAATGAAAAATATGAGTTTATGAGTGCAGGTGCAGATTGGCTTATATTTATTTAGCTATCTTACTCGAAGATAATCATGTAAACCGATATATACTGTACGTAAGCTGTTGGTTTCATTCATGTTGCAGAGATGTATGTACAGTACATATTTATACGCCACCAGACGGCTTCTCGGGCTGAGAAGGCACTTCAACCGTCGTCTCTGTCTTCGCGCCCTCCGGCGCCGGCAGAGGCAGATTGACCCCCGAAATGGTCCACTCCATCCCGATGTACGCGTCACTCACGACCTTCACGTTGATTTTCCTTTTGCTGATATCGACGCCGCTGATGGACACATTCTCTGGAAATTTGACCGTCGCTTTCGTGGACGTAGACGTCTGCTTCTTTGCTGTGCTGCGGTTCGCGTCGACGGCAGGTGGCCAGGAGACGCGCTTCAGGGCAAGAATGTCCCCGTCTGCACCGTTAGCTGTTGCGGCAGAGACGATCAGGAAGAAACCTTCCGTCTGCGGCTTGGGGAAGCGAGGAGTGTAGACTTTGTACTCTGGGGATGTCGGAGGGTTCTGTCGCGTGAGTGTCACTGTCATACCCCGCGCGGACACTTCAGTGAGCGCGATAGACAGCCGTGGCAGAGTCGATACAGCTTTGGTGAATTGCGCTGATGTCGCCGGGGGAAGTCGAAGCTTCTGAGTCACGGAAGCTACCGATGACGCTGGAAGAGAGACCAGCGCCGTAAGAGACTCGGGCAGAAGGTCAGGCTGGACGTTTTCCGGTTCGATTCCCGGTAAGATTGACAGCGGGTGGTCTTCAGGCCATCGTGCGCACTTGATGCACTGCAGCAGACACATCATCATCCGGCAGGCGGGCAGATAGCCCAATTCCGCAAGGACGTCGATCGACGCTTGGATGATACGGATCCCTTGGTCCAGGACGGAGATCTGGTCACCGACATAGTCCGAAATGGGCAGGTCCACTCGCGACATGTAAGCCTGCAGGAGGAGGAAAGCCTTGACGTGGGGATCCCACAGAGGGAGCGATCCCATCGACTCTACCGACAGCGGGAGATTGCGGGCCAACTCGCCATTGATGAGATCTTCATTGTGGCGGACCGGTAACTCGTCGAATTCAGTGGCGGAGCACATCCAGCTCAGAACGTCCTGGAAGGTCGGCTCCCTCTTCGCATGGGACATGAGGTATCGAATGGTCTTGTGAGAGAGATAGTAATAACTCATGATTTTGCCGAATGGAGTCGGGTCAATGTCGCCTGTAGCGGAGTCGACGATGACGCAGGAAGACTTT
The DNA here is from genome assembly GCF_041956645.1 of Rasamsonia byssochlamydoides. NCBI lineage: Eukaryota > Fungi > Ascomycota > Eurotiomycetes > Eurotiales > Trichocomaceae > Rasamsonia > Rasamsonia byssochlamydoides. Next base: position 72,227 of record NW_027192474.1, on the reverse strand, counting down.
GCCAACTCCTCCAATGACTTGTCAACTAAGTCAATCATGAAATCCGATGCCTTCTGCTGCGCAGCCATGGTGTTTTGTTCATCGGCCGGGATTTCAAGACCGTAATACGAGGGGTTCTTGTGGAGTCGTCGGAAGAAGAACGTCCACGTTAGGTAATCCAATGCATCTTGCTTCGTCACGATAGTGCCTGCAGACACTTCTGCGCCCAAGTGGTTGTCAAGAACTTTATGCAGGGTCGATTCGACGGGAAACCCGGTGTGGAGGAAGTGCTTATAGAACGCCTTTTTAGAATCCTGTGTGAAGATGCGCGCGATACCTGACGAGTCGAACTGAGGACGGCCGGCACGACCCAACATCTGCAACACATCGGTCAGGTCCATGTCCTTGTAGCCCTCGATCTTGGCATCAAAGTACTGAGTGCCCTTGACCACGACCAGATGTGCGGGAAGGTTGACACCCCAAGCGAGTGTACTAGTTGCTACGAGGATCTGGATCTTGTTATTTGCAAACAGCTCTTCGGCCAGCTGTCGGTCAGACTCGACCAAACCCGCGTGATGCAATCCGATGCCAAAGCTGAGAGCCTCTCGCAGGGCATCGTCCTTGACTCGAGCCAGGTTGAGCTGGAGGTCTTCTTCAGACATGCGCACGAAACGTCGAGGGTTGTCCTCCATTCCACAATAGTTGATCAGATCCTTGGCGGTCAGACGGGTCTGTCTCCGCGATGCCACGAAGACAATGACTGGCTTGTCGGGAGAGTGGTTCTTGATGGCCAGGAAAGTCGGTCGATTCATCGATTGCATCAGCGGACAGAATCCACGTTGTTCAGGGAAGCCGTCAATGTAGATCTCCAGGGGAACGGGACGGACGGAGTGTCGGAAATTATACAGGCCTTCTTTCACACCGAGCCAGTTTGCAAGGTCCGTGGCATTGGCGCAGGCAGTCGACATGCCCATCAGTCGGACTGAGCCTTTGGACTGTGAGGCGATATAGTTCATACGAGACACGATAATCTCGAGAATAGGACCACGATCACCACCCAGAAGATGGATCTCGTCGATAATGACCAGGCTGACCTGTCGAACGTAACTTCTTGTCTGCCAGCTTCGAGAAATACCGTCCCATTTTTCCGGAGTGGTGATAATGATATCGGCATCTCTGATGGTCCTTGTGTCTGGCGTGTTGTCACCGGTCAATTCGACAAGCTTCAGACCCATAGGTCCTGTCAGCCGTTTTTGCCAGTCTTGAACTCGCTCCCGGACTAGAGCCTTCATTGGAGCAATGTACACCACTTTGGAACCGGGCTTCTCTCGGAAAGCCCACCACATCGCCAACTCGGCCGCAACGGTCTTGCCACTTCCGGTAGGAGATCCCAGCAGCACGTTGGCCGACGTATGGTACAGGGTATGGAAGATCTGCGTCTGCATGGGGTTGAAATACTGGAAACGCTGTCCATAGATCTCCTCCAGAATGGGATTCTTCAGAGCCGAGATCGGGAGAGGCTGTAAGTCCAGGAGATCCGTGTACACGCTCTCCGTATCTGGACGGATGAGATGCTGAAACGAAACTGGAGTGACCGTCTCTGCGCCCAACCACCGGTCGGATACAGCACGGACGTAGATCTGACTGGGCAAGGGATCAGACAGCGGAATGGTGAAGTTGAGCTCATGGTTATCATGAAGCTTCTTCCTGGTTAAAATGAAGTATTCATGATGGTAAATCTCCGAAGTATCGGAGTTTTCGACCCAAATCCAATAGGCCTCGGACGCTCCATGATGCCTGTCATTCCATGTGAATTCAGGATAGAGGGTCAAGCGGATACGGAGGACATCCCTGTTCAAGGGAGCAATCTCGGCCTCGACGCTTAAAGTCGGGAAGTTGTCAAGCAGCTTGGACAAGGTGTTGCCCATCCGGTGATTGTGGACCAGCTGTCCAATCTCAGCCGGCTCCATATCTCTCATCGACTCGATGGACGAAGTGGGCAACTTTTCATCCAGATTTCGGAGAATCGGTTGAGGCAGGTCAAACTGGTGGAAAGGATGTTGAAAGGGCCAAATCTGCTTTTCGATTGACTTGCACATGGACAGCAGCACCTGGCATTGGTATCCCCAGCGGCGGTTAAGGGCAATCATAAAGAGGGCCCGGCAGATTCGTGCGGAATTCTGAGCGACATATCCCATATCGGATACGAGGGCGAAATCCTCCAGCTTTGCACGGGATATGTACGCCTGGAGCAGGATATTGGTCTTCGCATGAGGTGAGTCGTTGCCTCCCTCGACCTCGGTCTCCACCGCTTCGTCCCGCAGTCGATCTAGCTCCTTTGATTCATTTTCTCGAGCTTGGATGTTGTCAAACTCGCCACTCATGCTGATCATCCGGAGCACATCTGCTTCGCTGGCTCGCGGACGCATCATCTCGTTGAAAATCTCGATACTGGTCTGCAAGACATAGAACTGGCTTGCAATTCGTCCGACATCTTTCGCACGCAGTTCTTCGGTCCTCTCATTGAAGATGATCATCTGGCTCTTTTGGAGAACTCGAGCAGCGTCAATGATCAACTTGCGACGTCTCTGGACCAGCATCGGATCGTCACGGATCTCCGCCCACTCAATACCGTAGTTCCGTGGCTCGCGTTTCATCCGTACAAAGAGGTAGGAATATCCAAGCCATTGAACCGCTTCCGCCACCGAAGTGACTGTACCAAGGGAAATCTCCGCGTTCAGATTATCAACGAGCTTACTGGAGAATCGAGATTCAATCGGTTGCTGCGCTGTCACAGCAGAGAGATAGTGATGGAGCTTGTCATGCGTAGTGCAGATGAAGCCAATGCCGGTATCCTGAAATTGCGGACGACCAGCACGACCAAAGATCTGAAGAACGTCGAGGATCCCAAGATCAACAAATTTACCCTCCTGCGGGCTGTACAGCTGGGTCCCTTTGATGATGACAGCGGCAGCGGGGAGGTTGACACCCCACGCCAGTGTCGCTGTGCAGCAGAGCACCTTGATTAGCCCTTCAGAAAACATACGTTCCATGAGATTGCGGTCCGATCTGGTCATGCCAGCGTGGTGAGTGCCAAACCCAGCAGTAAAAAGATCTCGCAACTCCCGCGCGCGGGCATTCTTGAGGTCTCTAAGAGCCTGAGAATATGCGGGGTGATCCTGTGCCATGAAAAGCTCCTCGCACTGATTTTCTACGGCCATCTGTCGGAGAGTGCGAGCCGTCAGGACAGTATCCTTTCGCGAGTGAACAAAGACCATGACTTGATGGCCTTGCTCGAGCATTTCTCGCACTTTTTCGAATGCAACGATGTCAAGATTTTCGCGCGACTGCTTGGATCCGGGCTTCCCCTTGACACCAACAAAATGCTGCTCTAGTGGCACGGGACGGAATGATGAGTCAAAGAAGAAGAGACCCGCCATTCTGTTCACTTTGAGGAAATCAGCGACATCTACATAGTTCGGAAGCGTAGCTGACAGGCCGATGATTCTAATCAGTGACTGCGTGCTTTCGACCTGGCGCTCTGTCCTGGCAACGAGAGACTCGATAACTGCACCACGTTCGTCGTGAAGCATATGAACCTCATCGATAATGAGAAGACGTACTTTCTGGACGAGCTCCGTGTCGCCTGTACTCTTTCTCGTGACAACGTCCCATTTCTCAGGGGTCGTGACGATAATCTGGGTCTCCACGATCTCTCGTTTTGTCAACTGCATATCGCCAGTCAATTCACGGACCTGGATTCCGAGCCATGCCAGTCGTTTCCCCAACTTTTCTGTCACTTCAGCGGCCAGAGCCTTCATAGGAGCAACGTAGACGATTTTGAAGTCGTCGACCTGGACAGTAAATTCGGTAGCATCAGGATCTTCCTGAGGATTCGGCGTGACGTGCTTGCCGATAGTGTTGAGAATGGTCAGCATCGCTGCATCTGTCTTACCAGCTCCAGTCGGAGCGCAGATGAGCATATTTTCGCTCGTTTTATAGGCAACATCATAAAGCAAGCTTTGCATCCGGTTAAGTGTCTTGTAGCCTTTAAAGGTGCCTCTGCATAGCCCATCTAAGGATGAAATCTGGACCAGTTTCTGATTCGGTCCGACCGGTGATACTCCTTTTGAGGCTGGAACGGTTATTTCAGTGTACCTCTGCTCTTCGATCTGCGTACTGCCAACAGGAAGACCGTACTTCTTGCCTCCTAATGACAGAGTGTTTCGCGCGTCGTGCAGTTTGTATACATGGGGGTATTTGGGCTCATCCCGATTCTGTGCTGCCGCTAGAGGTGCATGTTTATGCTCGTAGTCCTGCTGGCGGAGGGCCTGCTCACGCTCAGCTCGGGTCTGCAACCGCCCCTTCATCAATCCGTTCGTTTGCGCTTCGGTTCTTGTTGTTCTGGAAGCCAGGATCTCCGCTCTATGAGCGATCAGCTCGATAACGAAGTCGAGGTCATCGAATCCGACAATCTCTGCCAACGACATCTGCAGTTCATCGTCGCCACTGTCTGCTGCCAGAATTGCCGTGATCTGCTGTAGCAACTCCCCATGGTCCAATCCTGCCCTCTGAGCTGCCAGCGACTGGCACTTTTTCTCCAGCCAAGCGTAGTCGTAGCCACCAGTTGGAGGAAGAGGAACGCCGTTAATATCGTCCAGGTCGTCGAGGCTTTCTTCATCGGAGCTGATCACATCCCAGATATCATCCACCGTCCCCGGAGACGAGTAGTCTTCGTCGAGATCCAAATCCAAATCAGAGCCATAGCTGGGCCCGTCGGGAAGCTTCAGTTCTGCGATAGCTTCCCTCATCGCCGCCAGCTGCTGCATCCACTGAGACTGCATGGAAGCGACGTTAGCCATTTTGGATCTTTCCCGTTTTGCTTTTTATAATAAGTATTCGGAATCAAGTAAAAATGGGTGGCAGTCTCTCGAAGTGACTGGACTGGCTGGAGATTGGAATTGGCAGACCAGCTGCGATCTGCAGATTTCGCGGGGTGAGATGCTGACCAATCCGGGTATTAGGGCATTAACTCAGGGCTTCCTCATCTCATGACACAAGCAGTGGGTCTAGCCATAAACGGACTAGTGCAACGCAACCTTAAATCTAGCCGAGTCTAGCGCGCGGTGCGGAGGGGAAGCGCTGCGGGAGATAGGTGGCTGTTGCTGTCTGGAGTGAGCGGAAGACGTCAGTCAACAAATCCCCGACATCCACACAGCTCAGGCGCCGGCATAATTGATATTCAACATATTCCACGGTCAGGAGACATTCTCTGAAGTGGAGCGGCACATAGGAGACTCTGCAGATACGACCATTTTGCGAGTTACTAGCGAGTTACTATCTTATATTCCACTCCAGACGTGCTCACACCGCCATCATGAAGGTCTTCTATATGGGAGTGCGTTTCACTTTCCCAGAGAACGCTCTGTTTTCGTGCAAGAACTGACATTGATATGATCATATGCAGGTGTTGCGGAATGACACCAAGCCTGCGGTGGAACTAGCGGGGGAGAGGGACCTGAGGTACGACGAAGAAGGCTGCTATGTTTCGTGAGAAATAAAAACTAACATTTAGAAAGCTCATTCTCTAGATTTACACGGGAGAAGTTCGCGCTAAGTGGATGCATACTGCGTGCTATGAAGATATCAAGGCTGACCGGTTGCGCTCTACAGCTACAATGAGTTCATGATGCTGTTCTGTAAGACAGTAGCGGAGCGATGCGCTCCGGGCCAGAGGCAAAACGTCGAAGAAAAATCGTCAGTCTCACCCAGCGGGTTTAAGGCAAGACAGTGGTCTAACGGTTAGGAAGATACCACTTCCATGTCTACGGACGTTCGGAGGGGGTGGCAGGCGTCATCATAACCGATGCAGATTACCCAGCACTCGTGGCACATCAGCTGCTCTCGAAGATCGTTGACGAGTTCCTGGCCAAATACCCACGCACAGCCTTTTCGGATCCCAACCTCCGCGACGGCTGCTGCCCCTTGCCCCAGCTGAAAGAATACATCGTCAAGTACCAGGACCCGAGTCAGGCGGACAGTATCATGAAAATCCAGAGGGAACTGGACGAGACCAAGATTGTGCTACACAAGACGATAGAAAGCGTGTTGGAGCGAGGAGAGAAGATTGACAGCTTGGTAGCAAAGAGCGACGGTCTCAGTGCGCAGAGCAAGATGTTCTACACTCAGGTATGTAGCAGCATGGAAATGCCGGTTTTACTTGTTGTTCTAACCATTCAACAGGCCAAGAAGCAGAATTCGTGTTGTATCATCATGTAAGATGGGAATTTGGATGCGTTTTTGTCCATCGTTATTTGCTTGCTCTTTGTTTCGGTCGAAGTTTATCATCGCTAGATCATTTTCTGTCCACTGCTTCATATCCACGATTTACGTATAAAGACATGTTTTCCTCGTGTTAGTATTCAATTATGTCGCGTCGAGATCAAACAGCCTGTTTTTGCGTTTTCTTACAGTCACACGTATATTGTTGAGCAATATGATGAATATATACGTGCGTTTTCCTTCTTCCAGAGACAGACATTTCGTTTCATATCAATTTGAAAAAGAATCGAAAAAGAAAAGAAAGATGAAGGAAAAAAAAAGATAAGGACTGGAATATGGGCGCCTCCCATTGTCTCCGTCGCAGTTTGACCAGACCCTTATATAAGCCAGCCTTCCTCAGCATGAGCCAGGGACGAAATTTCCTAGGGCCCGGGGAGACATACCTACTAGGTACCATAGTAGGCAGAACAACGCACCCGTTCTAACTGCTAGACCATAGGCCCTATGTGAGTAGCTGACAGACACGTATAGTGACATATAACCCCGAGGGAGGTTTGGGGTTCGACTCGTGGGGTCGTCGCTTTTCTTTTCTTTTTCTTTTTCTTTTTCTTTTCTCCCTGTTTGTTTATCTGCCAGTGTTTCTGGTAGTAGCTGTTTACGCTGCTGGTACTGGACACCGCGTCGCCGCCTTGGTGAGACAGCATCTTTCTCATATGCCTTTCTCTTTTGGTGGAGCTGACGCATAACATTAAATGAGCCATGCCTACCTATATACCTATATCGCCTACATTCCAATCCCGTATCATTTACCTCCCCCTCCTCCTCCTCTCCTCCTGCCTTCTCCTGTCCTCCCCATTTCGATCCCAATTCTCATCCTCCTCACCATCACCATCACTACTCAACTCTTCCTCTTCACCAGGCAACCTCTCAGGAAACCATCCATAGCGCGCAAAATCAACAAAATACTCCCCCATACTATCCTCGTCGACGTGCACGCCTTCTTCCCGCAACGCAGCAGCTTGGTGAGCGGCGCTGCCTGGTCCGCTGTGTACACACAAGAAGATATATAGATATTGCAATCAGCTGTTGTACTCTACGACAATCACAATCACAGTCACAGCGAAAATGGTATGATTGTTAAGATTCTGGGGGGTCATTACCGATGAGATATCATCCCCTTGGAATTGATCACTCGCTGCCAGGGGACGTTGTCGGTGTGGAAATGGTGGTATACTTCTTCGCCTGCACCTGCAGGGTTGCTCGCGTTCGTGTTGGCGTTGTTGTTGGAGGGAAGATACTTCAAACAGACGCCTACTTGACGCGCTCGTCGGGCTGGAATCAAACAATCAAATTCATTCAATTAGCTATCGTGATAGCCATGAAAACTAGTCCTAGGTACTTATGAGGAGGAACGTACGATACCCCAACAACCGCGCAATATGCCCGTAAGTCGTCACCTTCCCACGCGGAATCTGCTGTACGGCCTCGTAGACGGCGTTGAACCACCATTCTGCTTCGTCGGTGCGTGTCATGATGACTATGGCATAGATTGATACGAGGATGGGAGGGGATGGTTTTTCTTAGGGGTTGTTTGTTTGTATGTATGTAGTATGAAGTGTTTGTCGCTTATGCGTTGGCCTGGATTGAGGATCTGGCCGTTGTCAAGGTTGTAGAGCATGAAACAGGATTGTTCTGTTCATTCATTTCTGGAGATAAAATCGAAACAGTTATTAATCAGAGTTCACGGGTTCTTAGCCTTGGATTGTCTGAATGGGCCTAGCATTGCAGTAGATCACGGGAGAACTATATATTAGGTTGTTAGGTTTTATATATGGTTCAGTTTGCAAAAGGTGCTATATACGAAAGATTCACGCTTATGTACCGTATGTGCCAAGCATAAAGATCAATAGGTAGAAACTGTAAATCGTTAAACTCTTACTTCATAGCCATTTCTTGCTATTGGCTGCCTTGACATCGCCGATATAGATAGATCGCTTCCACCCGCGGTGCTGCCCCGCAACAACGTTATTCCGATATCATCCGCCCTACTGGCGTCTCCGTAGTATCGCTATCAAGCTCCAGCCCAGCTCCAACGAGCTCTATTTTTACATTTCTCAAGCCTTTTCACCAACTTAAACCCCTCAACCAAAACAAACACAAAAGGGGGAAAAAGAAAAAAATAAAGAAAGAAAAAAATGTCGTCCTCCCTCGCAGACTACCTCGCAAAAAACTACCTAACAGCAGATCCACCGCCCGAACATGAACGACCCAAGAAGAAACGAAAGAAAACGAAGCATGCAGACGCAGACGGCCCCGGGCTCATTATCGCAGACGACGACCCTCCTTCCCTCCGCATGTCGGTCGATGACCTAAACAATGAAGATGACGAGAATTCCCCCTATGTTGTCGACACGTCGCGAACAAGCGCCGAGTTCCGCAAGAAGAAGAAGTCTAACTGGAAGGTTGTTTCTGCCGGAGCAGGAGCTGCCTCGGGAGCAGCAGCAGCTGGACAAGCAGAGGCCGATGCGATCATCGCGTCTGCGGCGGCGGAGAATGCAGCAAGATGGGACGCGAACGCGGCGGAGGATGCACCGACTGTCGAAGGCGGAGATATTCTCGCAGAGGATGACGCCAACGACGTGCCACGCATGGAATCAGGCGCACGCGCCGGTCTACAAACAGCTGAACAGACAGCAGCGATGATCGCAGCGCAGGAGAAACGGCGCAAGGCCGAGGCAGCAGCGTACAAGAAGGCTGCTGCCAAAGACGGAGCAGCAGAGACGATCTACCGTGATGCGTCAGGACGCATCATCAATGTGGCCATGAAAAGGGCAGAAGCGCGACGAGCGGCAGAGGAGCAGCGCGAAAAGGAAGAAAGAGCGCGGGAAGCTCTGATGGGCGATGTGCAGCGACGCGAGCGAGAGGCGCGCAGACAGGAGCTGCGCGAGGCACGCTCGATGCCACTGACCCGGACGGCGGACGACGCAGAACTGAACGAGGAGCTGAAAGCGCGCGAGCGATGGAACGATCCGGCGGCACAATTCTTGCCATCAAAGAAAGCAACAGTCAGCGCGACGGGCCGGCCGCTCTACCAGGGCGCGTTCCCTCCGAATCGCTACGGAATCAGACCGGGACATCGATGGGATGGCGTGGACCGGTCAAACGGGTTCGAAAAGGAGTGGTTCCAGGCCCGACAGCGGAAGGAGAGGATGGGGGCGTTGGAGTATGCATGGCAGATGGATGAATAAGAGCATTTCTAATGAATGACCCAAAAGGGAGTAATATTTCGTTCGATTTTGAAGCAGTCAGTCCAAATAGATCATTGATACCCCAGAATATACACTATACACTGTATTGTATTGAAGGGCCAGCCATCGAGATAATCCACATTGTATATATATCGGTCATTCAGAGGATGGGGGCGCTAGAGTATGCATGGCAAATGGATGAATAAGAGGCATTTCTTCTGTAATGAATATCAAATTTAATGACCCAAAAGAAGAGGGGGGGCGGGGGGTAATACTTTGTTTATTCAATTTGCATCAAGGAATCTGAATCATCGTTGATACTCTAGAACACTATACACTGTACGAAAGGGCCAGCCCAGAAGAATAATCCGCGTTGTATATATATCGATCAATTGATATATTAGAATCAGCCAGCTTCGATAAAAACTAGCATGTAGCATCTCTCTTGAATATATGCATATACATATTTGCGTCTCACATTAACTCAGTCAACTTCGACTTCACATTTACTACTCTCAGCACCTCAGTCATTCATTCAATATATTCAAATTTTCTGATTTTAACCAGCATATAGCATAGTGATCGAAGACCAACATATGCATATGTATATTGCATATTCGCATCTCACATTAAGACAGCCAACTTCGACTTCATCTCTGCTCTACTGATCGGCATCTCCCCAAGAATAGAAGTTATCCGATATTCAATGTTCAATTTTTTTTTTCTGAATTTTTCCTAAATCATCATTAATACCCTAATATATACTATATTAGAATAATCCACTTGTATATCAATTGATCATTGATATAATAGACAGCTCGGACAAAACTAGCATGCAGCATCCCATCCCTCTTGAACATATGCACAGGCGCATGCAATACACATTCCATCTCATATTAACTTAGTCAACACCAACTATATATCTTCTACTCAGCATCTTAATCATTTCGATATTCTTCCTAATTTTTCTGAATTTTTTCCCCTAAATCATCATTATTGATACCCCAGAATATATATACCAATATACACTATCTTGGAATAATCGAATATTGCATATTGATTACTTGATATATAATAATTAATAATCAGCCAGCTTAGACAAAAACTAGTAGTACATAGTATCCCTGTCTAATTTCAACTTCATCGTTACTATACAACTCAGACATCTCAGTCATTCGGTATTCTTTCTGATTTGATGACCGAAGAAAGGAGCGAACGTATGCATATATATACATTGCATATGTACATACAGTACATCTCACATCAACTCAACTTGATCAGTCACCTTCAACTTCATCTCTACTCTACTAGGTAATCAACATATCACCAACAACAACAGTCATTCAATATTCTGATTCAATATTCATTCATTCATTCATTCATTCATCCTTCCTTCCTTCCTTCCTTCTGAAATCTTCATTTTCTTCACTTTTTTTTCCTCATTTTTTCCTGCCCTACTGGCAACTGCTGTAGCTGTATGTTTTCTTTTTGTTTTCTTTTTTCCCCCACCGACGATAGATAATGACACGAGTCATAAACATCAAACAAATCATAGGCAAGGCAAGAAGACACAGAACACAACACAACACAACACAGCATTTGCAAGAAAAAAAAAGGACCGGATTCTACTGCTGCTGCTGCTGCTGCTGATGATGACAGACAACAGAAAACCGGGGAAAAAAATAATAGGTAGGTAGGTAATGTACGTACCTAGGTAATATGATGAATATGATGATGTGAGATAGAATCAGATAGGATAGGATAGGATTGATCAGTTCATTCAGCCCGCTAGAACAGAATAGAACAGAACAAAAGAACACTCTATTTTATTTTAGTTCACTTCATTTCATTTCATCGAATCGAGACCAACACAACAAGCAAAAACGAGCAATGAATGGGAAAAAAAAAAGAACATGAAAATTGGTAAAGAAACGAGGGTTGGCACTCCGTTTGCTTTGCTTCACTTCACAGACAAAATGCTCCAATATAATTTCCATCCAATCCAAACACATGATATGATGATCATATGATGACGATGATGATAAAAACCCAGCCAACCCGACCAAATTCATTTCGTTACATAAATAATTCTTATCTTTTATCTAGGGGTTCTCGTCAGGTACCTCGACTTCGGACAGTAAGTATCCGACAGATCATATCATCCCTGCGTGATATTTCATCCTCCTATGTCTGTCAACACGTCTACCTCCGCTTGACTTCCGACGCCCACCCCTCAATACCCTCTCCACGCGTACCCGGTGGAATGCCCAGATTCACGCCGTCCATACCCGGCGTGCCCTTCAAAAACTCGTGTCCGGCCATGCCACCCGCATTGGCACGGTTCTCCGGAAGGAGTTCCAACATCGGCAGGAGAAAATCGCTGATCCGTTTGCTTTCCTCCGCCGAGAAGTGATACTTCTCTCGCAGGACGTCCGGCAGCGCCCAATGCCGCAGACGGTGGATGTTGCGCAGTTCGCCCTTGCGGTTGAAGATCTCCTGCGACCATTTCCCGGAAACGCAGAGCGATTTCGGGAACGAGCCGAGCAATTCGATAATCTGGGCGATGTGGTCGTCGTCCTTGCCGTATTTGGTACCGGATTGCGGGTCAAAGAGATAGTCACCCGTGATGAGTTCGAAAATCTAGCCCAAATCAGAATTGCTGACGAAGTCGCTGATATTGCAGATACACAACATACCATGCAAGCCATACTCCAGACGTCCGTGCTGGCACCCCATTTTGCGCCCAGGATCACCTCGGGCGACCGGTACTGTCGGGTCTGAATGTCGTTGGTGAAGTGATGGCCGACCCAGCAGGCGTTGCCCAGGTCGGCGATTTTCACCGATATAATATCGCCATGGGCTTCCGTCGATGCTTCGGAGTTTTTGTCTAAGGAGATACCGGAGACTTCTCTTTCCAGTAGATCACTAATACTGTCAGTTTCTTTTCGACGGCAATAAAAAAAAGAAATGGCATCGGCAACAAGGGCACCCACGTCGTCTTCTCCCGCTGTTTCTGTTTCTCATCCTCCAGAGTGTCCTTGCCCAGCGTATCTTTCGACTGCCCCGCTTTAGAATTATACAGTCAGCCTGTCGACTCCCATAAAAACAGAAAGAAAAAAAAACAAACTTACCAGCCTCGTTGACCATCTGGTTGAGACTGCTAGAGTTGCTCTGCTTGTGCGAGTCCAGGTGGCCAAAGCTGGCGTTGAGAGGGCTGGGCAACGGCTGGCTGCCAGTGATCAGAGTCCTCCTCCGTCGCCGACCGTTGCGGTTGTCCTCTTTCTCCTTGTTCGGTTCTTCCTTCACATACGTCTTGACGATCTGCTCCACGTCGCCAACCTCGATCAGGACGTTCTCGGGCTTCAGGTCGGTGTGGATGATGCCGCATTCCCGATGCAGGTAGTCCAATCCGAGCAACACCTGCTTGGTGATCTGCTTGACCAACGGCATCGGAATGCCGCGGTGGTTCCAGCGCTTGATCAGACCCAGCAGATTCTCACCCAAGACCTCGAACACCATACACACGTGGACGCCGTTGGGCCCCTTGTGCTCAAACGAATCCAGCAGACTGACGACATGCTTGCGGCCGGGATGGTTGGGATTGGCCTGGACGATCTTGTTGAGCAGCTTAATCTCGTCGATGGCGGTTTCCGTGTAGTGGGCGGCCGATCGCACGACCTTCAGAGCAACATGCTTGCCGGTGGTCGTATCGCGCGACAGCCAGACGGTCGAGAAATGGCCCCAGCCGAGCTTGCGCACGACGACGTAGCGGCCGTTGTTGTAGGTCTCGCCGACGTGGACGGGGTGGTAACCGCCCTTGCAGTAGTCCTCGGAATCCTCTTCATCGGCAGTCGTCTCGGGCTCGTCACCGGACGAGGATGACTCTGAACGGGAGAGGGGGATGCCGTAGGGGGCTTTCTGGTGAGGGAGAGGAGATGCGAGAGGAACGCTAGACATGAAGAATGAAAACATTGTCAGCCGTAATTCAGGCTTGTTATCCAGAGGGAAAAGAACAAGAGACAGCCGGCATACCCCTGACCGGAAGTGCTCCCCGTGCTGTCGTCTGCTGTCGTCGGCAGCGACGGCGAGTCGTTGGTGACAATGGGCTTGAGATCGGTGCCCTTCCTCCTCTTCTTGCCGCCGTTGCCGTTGGCGGCGGCGGAGGCGACGCTAGCCATCTGTTTTCCCTTGTTAATCACAGCCTTCTTGATCTCTCTGATATCGCCCCCATTCATCATGAGCCCGCAGGCTGCAGCAGTCAGCAGTCCGGTCAGTTAGGAGGACTGCAGGAGAGGATGGGATGATTCGCGGTGTGCGGACGGCAAGCTTTGGAGGGGTTCAATTAGCACCCGTTGATGCGCGCGATGAGAGGGAAAATAGAGAAGCCAGGCAATCAAGACAGGAGACAACAGGGCGTTGCACTCACAGCAATCAGACAGGTACAGAGTGAGCCCTGGATGGGGGAGGAGGTGAGACGTCGGGCGTCCAAGTCGAAGCTGAGCAAGTCTGGCCTCTGTTGTTCTGTTTAAACACTCAACGTGGGCGGGCTATGGCCACCGTGATTGGAGGCTGATCGGCGCGGAATGGCCGCGTCCAGCAAAGTCCAGCAAAGCGAAGCCCAATGCGGAAGACGTAGTCAGTAACAGTAATAATATCTGTCAAATAAAATAATAATAGATCGAAATCTGAAAAAGCACCACTACATTTACGAGTACATGCCAAGAGCCAGAAGGAAACAGGCGGAGATGCCGGAGGTCAGGGAATGACGAAGAAGGATGCAATTGTCCCAAGGTTGCCCGCCGCAGTGATGATGACGAGAGTCGGCATTAGCCAGAGAACTTAATAATATACCTGGTAACTTATATTATATTAAATAATATAATAATATAATATACCGTTTGATTGCTTCTATCCCAACGAAATCTCATTGTTCTTCGCTGGTTCTGATGTGGTAACTACCGATTCCACACTATTACCTCTGGGATCAGTACTCCGTAGTTCCTACTTAGCTACTGAACGATGTGACGATCATCCTGACGGGGCAGTTGGCGGTTAAGTAGTGGAGATTATGATTGTCCTCCGTATTACGCCACGCTTACTACCGAGTTGCTTACTGGAATAGAACAGCCAAAACTCGTTTAAATTATAGATACTCCAGAATTTCATATCAACTGGTTTATTAATCCTAATAGTAGTTCAGTTCAAGGAAAATACAATAGTGATGAGATACAGAAACGTCAATAATCATTGAATAATGGAGCAAGCCTAGGCAGACTAGCTGCTCCCCTCATCGCCCCCAGATGGGCATCTTCGGGCATCTTCCAACCACCGCGATGGAGGAACAGCCAGCACACCGCTCAACCGTTCATCTGCCGCAGCAAGACTCGCCGTCTTTTTCCTATAGCTGCCTCTGCAGACAACACGGTAAACGGGTACTCCATACACCATATTCCGTGCCTTGCGATCGCCTCGGTAAGTTGCAACTCCTTATCTTCTTCTCCCCGCATCAATCACATCTAATCTAAAGCTCTGACCATCCACCAAATCAGGCAGGCAATCCGGATCTAAGATAGCTTCGACAAACAGCGAACCACACCCATGGCCTGAAAAGACTGAAAAGAAACGACCATGCCGTCCCCTTTCCAGGAACGCCCCCTGCTAGACCGGCTGCTCGCCTCGCCGCTCACCTTCTTCCTCCACCCGATCCATATCCTCCTGCTGCGGCTGCGCGGGCCTCCTCACCTCCCTCCACCACAGGGCCGGCCCATCCGCGTGGTGTGCATCTCGGACACGCACACGCAGGAATGGCCCGACGTGCCGGACGGCGACCTGCTCATCCATGCCGGCGATCTGTGCAACGACGGCAGCGTGCGCGAGATCCAGGCGGCCGTCGACTGGCTCAAGACGCTGCCGCATGCGTACAAGGTGGTGATCGCGGGGAATCATGACAGCTACTTCGACGTGCGGTCGCGGCGGGACGAGGATCGCGACAAGTCCCTGTCGGCAGTGTCCGCGTCGACGGCGTCGATCAGGTCGATCGATGACCCGGATAGCCACCGCATCGACTGGGGCGAGAACATCCACTACCTGCAGCACTCGTCCGTGACGCTGTCCTTCCCAGGGACGTCGCCAGACCAACGCACCCGCACGCTCACCGTCTACGGCGCCCCTCATATCCCTGCCACCATACCCTTCGGCCCCGAACACGCCTTCACCTACCCGCCCCAGTACGACGCCTGGACGGGGACGATCCCGCTGGAGACGGACATCCTGGTCACGCACACGCCGCCGAAGGGGCATCGCGATCTGGGCCCGAGCTTCAGCATCGGCTGCCCGTATCTCCTGGCGGAAGTGTGGCGTGTCCGACCCATCCTCCACGTCTTTGGGCATGTGCATTTCGGGTACGGGTCCGAGCCGGTCTTCTGGGACGAAGCGCAGCGGGCGTGGGAGCGACTGTGCGCGCGGAACCGACAGACTCGTCTGGGATTCATCTACGATGCGTTCAGCATCCGCAGCTGGATCGACGCCGCCAAGGTGGTGGTCTACGGGGTTGTGGGTGTGATCTGGTCGCGGGTCTGGGGCGGCGAGAATCGGGGATGCGGGTGGATGGTGAATGCTGCGTGCATGTATCAGAATTCAGGGCGGTTAGGGAATCCGCCGCAGGTGTTTGTTTTGTAGGGTCGACCTGGTGGCAATTTCTTTCTTCCAGTGACAAGGGGGAGAAAAAAAAATCATTTCCTGGCCAGGTGGTTTGTTCTGGACATATATACAAAGGAAATAGAGAGAAGAGATGAAGGGGAGTGGAGAACTGTTACAGCTAGCTTATGTCTTACGATCATGACGACATTGATAATAACCAATTATGATATCTCTTAACAAAGCATTTATCTAAGAATCTAGTATTTATCCAGGATAAACATGCAGATAGATGGATTTCTGACACATATATCTATGTACGTACATGCAGACAGACAAACAGATAGAACATGAAAGCGACATTCATTATGCAGGTACAGACTCCCGGTCTATCAACGGGTATACAATAGTATATCGGATGCAGAGATATCGATAAATCCAAGACGAGACTGCTCCTTCTACAGCTTCGCCTTCTCGCTAAACCTCGGCGACTGCAACGGGTCGTACACATTCACGCCCAGCGTGTCCTGCGGGACAACCGCATGGTGGCCCGACAGCAACCCGCGCAAGTCGAGCATGCTCGGGTTGAGATCTTCAATCTTCGCCGCCCCGATCAGACGCATGTTCATCTCCATCTCGTCCTTGAGCAGCTGCATGGCGCGGTCGACGCCCTCCAGGCCGTACGACGACATGGCGTACAGGAACGGCCGGCCGATGCCCACGCCCCTCGCGCCCAGACAGAGCGCTTTGATGATGTCGGTGGCCCGCCGGATGCCGCCGTCGATGTAGATCTCCAGCTTGTTCTCCCAGCCGCGTTCGCGCAGCACGGGCATCACCTCCGCCAGCACCTCGATGCCGGAGCGCGCGAAGTCGAGTTGCCTCCCGCCGTGGTTCGACAGGACGACGCCCTGGACGCCGGCCTCGACGGCGCGGAGCACGTCCTCGACGCACTGCACGCCCTTCAGGACGATGGGCATCTTGGTGATGGACTGGAACCACGGGATGTCCTTCCACGAGAGGCTGGGGTCGATGAAGGACGAAATAGCGCGAGCGGCGCCCTGCGACCGGTCGACTTTATCGCCCCCGGACTCCTGCACGTTCGCCGCCTTGTCCGAGAACTTGGAGCGCATGTCCTTCTCCCGCCGACCCAGCTGCGGTGCATCCACCGTGATGAAGAGCCCCTTGCACCCGCGCCTCTCGGCGTGCTGGACGATGCGTTTCGTGATCTCGCGGTCCCGGTTGACGTACAGCTGCAGCCACTGCACCTGGTCGCCCTGACGCGCGTCGACGATCTCGTCAAACGAGCACGACGCCAGCGTCGGGATCATCTGGATAACATTGTGTTTGTGCGCGGCCTTGGTCAGCACGACTTCGCCCTCCGGGTGGCCCAGTTTGCCCAGGGCGGTGGCCGTCACGTAGAACGGGATCGAGACCTTGGAGCCCAGCATGGTGGTGGAGAAGTCGACCTTTTCGACGTCGACGAGGATCCGCGGTCGGAACCAGATCTTGTGGAAGGCGGAGTGGTTTTCTCGCATGGTCTGCAAAGTCAGCACGATTCATGAATCACAATGGTTTCGTTTTCTCGTGTAGATTCCTACAATTTCATCATCTGCGCCACTCGAGTAATACGCCCAGGCCGTCGGCTTCATGACATAGCGCGCCACAGCCTCAAAGTCGAGCAGGTTGTAGCATTGGGACAGCGGCGGCATGCGCTTGAGGCGTTCCTGGCGCTCAATCTCGGCCGGATCCTGCACCTTCTCCTCCTGCTCGACGGTCGCCATGTCGACTTCGCCGAGGTGCTTCGACGGGTGCAGATACTTGTCGAGCGTATCTGGAGGGTGGATGGGGTCGAATTCCGCCGTGGCATCTTTGCCGGCGTACTTGAGGATGATTTTCTGGCCGCCGGGGTGTTCTAGAAGTCAGGCTGTTATCTGCTGTTCTTCGATCATGCAGCGGCAGCAATCCTCCTACCTGGCAAGAATTCCGTCACGTCGTAGGCCTTTCCGTGGACAATGACCCAGCACGAGTCCTTGGAATTGTGCTTGGCGACCTCAGCGCCGGTGAGCTTGGCAGGCTGCTTGTGAGGCATGGTGTTGAATCCAAGAGAGGACAGAAAAAGTAGTTATAGTTATAGACAGAGGGGGGTACTGCTGGACAATTGTCCACAATGAAATAGAGGAATAAGAAACAAAACACCTCTCCTTTTTCTTCAGCGCTGAAATTGAATTTTCCTCCGGGGGAAAGGCCATTAAATGGTCAGCAGAGCTGTCCTTCTATACTCCGTACTCAGCGGATCGGCTTCGGGGTAAAGCAATGCGGGAGATACGGTTGGCGGGCGTGGAGAAGCCAGGGCTTCTGGCGAATGGGAGGGCGCTGAAATGAGAGCTTCCGGCTCCAGTTGGCTGCGGGGAGCCTCGGGGAGGTTCCTCTCGGCCGATTGATGATGATGATTCTTGGAGCTCTCAGATCTGCCGGCAGTTGTAGATAAGCTTGAACAGACTCCGAGTCTACGACTAGTAAGTAGATGTACCGTCATATTAAATACAAGAGAGCCACATGCGTTGATGACCAGTTTGACTGTCTGAGATCAAGTAGCCAGCCTAATGCCCGTCAATTCTTTCTTAATAACCCATCTGATCGGTATTTTATCGTTCACTCCTGCTCAATCTCTCTTTGACGTCTTCGCTGACGAGAGGTTGCACTGGTCTGTCTGCTGTGCAATATTAGTGTGGAGTTGACCTCGCGAATGGAATATTATTTTATTAATAAGCGGTGGCTTCTCTCCAATCGGGCCCCCACTACCTACACTACAAGACCGCCCATCTGATAGTATGCAATAATAATATCGAGCAGAACAACTGAAGCTGAAGCTGACAGATGATTCACAATAGGCATGACTCTCAGCGTTTGTAATCAAAAGACAAGACAGGATGTTAGGGAACAGGCAGTAGGCCAGCTGATCTCGGCACCGTGACTCTGGCTGGGGTAATTACAAGATGACCTTGTCCCGCGGTGCCGCACCACCCTTCCGCACGGTCAGCCTCTTGACTCCCAGCAGGCTGCACAGAGACGACATTCACAGATCAGTCTCTTTCTTCTGCCTATTTACACTGCTTATTCTGGTTCTTTTATATACCTAGCCACTTCTGCTGGATCATGATCCAGCCTGCTTGCTTGGTAGCCCCGCCATGAGCTCCTCTCTCGAGGCCAAAATCGTCGTGCTAGGCGCCCAAGGTCTGTCAATAATCCTCTTATCTGCTTTTCATCCTGCTAAAACGATTACAGGTGTCGGCAAGACATCCCTCGTCAACCGCTTCGTCAAAAACTCCTTCGATCCAGCCACCACCACCTCAACCGTCGGTGCGTCGTTTGTCACCAAACGTGTCCTCGACAGCACCTCCGACACCATCGTCCGCCTGCAGATCTGGGACACGGCCGGCCAGGAACGCTTCCGCAGCATCTCGCGTCTCTACTACCGCGGCGCCAATGCCTGCCTGCTCTGCTACGACATTACGGACGAGGCTAGCTTCCGCGAGATGACAGGCTGGCTGCAGGAGCTGAAGAAGAATCTCGGAGAAGACAACCCCATCGTGATCCACGTCGTGGGCACCAAATCGGACATCGTCGCACTGGATCCGTCCCGTCGCAAAGTGCCCTTTGAGCGCACCATCGCCTACGTCGCCGAGCAGCTCTATCCGTCTCAGGCATCCACTCCGCCGCCTACCGCCGGATATGGCAACTCCTCCACAACCCTGCAGAGCCCGGACAGCAAGCGCAGCAGTGGTTTCTGGGGTCAAGACATCGGCTGGGATTGTTGTCACGAGATCAGTGCCAAGGACGGTGAAGGCGTCGAGGAAGTATTCCGTGTCATCGCGCGGAAGTTGGTCGAGCAGCGCAACAAGCAGCTGGGCGAGTCGAGCTTATCTTCAAGGACCAGGGCCAATGGAGATGGTCGTAATGCCTCTCATGACGCGGCCGGTGTCGACGGTAATGGGACCTTGCGCTTGGGTGCTGTTGACAAGCGACGGAGCTGGTTAGGCTTTCCGCCTGGGCTGGTGTTGAATGAAGAGGTTCAGTCTCCGACACAGGCGGCCAAACGGAAAAGCTCCTGTTGCTGACCACTTTCCACGTTCCCATGCTTTCTCACGATCACTATGAACAACGGCTCTTCTTATCTGCATTTTGTGGGCACTGGGCGTTTGTTGTCTTGATGGATGGATAATCTTGGATTGGGCGGATCAGCGAGTTATTTCAGCAGGGTGGTTCATGTGGTTTGTTTTATGTGCTTTTTTACGATGTCTATGAGATCTCATGATTTATCTATTTCTCTTCCTTCAGTAATGGAGCTGCTGGACATGCCTCGATGGCGTTAGGAGTATTTATTTGAACGATATCACGTCTGGGAATTATGATCTCTGCTTTTGTTTTGTCTTGTCATTATACTAGGTCGCTGATTGGGATCAGAATGGCATACTGTACTTTTTTTTTATGTTACCTGATAAAAATGAAACTATTTTCGTAGTATTATTCCTGCCGTGATATATATCAGCAGGAGTGTTGAGTATACTGCCATACAGTACACGTGACCCTACAGTGAGAACTTCCCCGTGCTTTTCTCTTTCTCTTTCTCTACTGTAATCTCCCCTATCCCTTCCCTATCTGACATCCTGTCTACTACTAACCAGTTCATTTGTTCAATTTTTCATCTGTACAACCCATCATATTAAACTGCAAGTCAGACGGAAATCTGTGCCGAGAAGTTCGAACACGCAGCTGAAACCGTGGCTCGATGAAATTGGAACAATGGCGTCTCGTCTAGGCGTTCGCTCAGCTCTATGAATGGTTTAACCGTCCAACTTATCTGCAGGCTAGGCTGCACGCCAGCCAACCAGCAAATGCCCTTCCAGGCTTCCAACCAGGGTCCAGGGCGCACTGCCCTCTTCTCTACGGAGGGATATTATTAATTATCGGAAACTGAGTCGGTGCCCTTCTTGGAAGCATTCCCCAGACCCATGTACTCCATATAGGGCTAACTTTAACCGTTCATT
Organism: Rasamsonia byssochlamydoides; assembly: GCF_041956645.1. Classification (NCBI taxonomy): domain Eukaryota; kingdom Fungi; phylum Ascomycota; class Eurotiomycetes; order Eurotiales; family Trichocomaceae; genus Rasamsonia; species Rasamsonia byssochlamydoides. Next base: position 51,034 of record NW_027192474.1, on the reverse strand, counting down.
AACCCCGGGGCCTAGGGATGTTAACTCGAGGATGACTCGAGTGACCGACTCGACTTGAAACGAAACTCCGATCACGCCCGTGGGGCACGCCCAGTCAAATTCAAGGCGAGCGTTATTAATATTTAATTTTGGAATGTGGCTTAGAAGGTGACGGTCCAATCATGGCAGCGACGATGTTGGTTCACTACAGTATGTATGTATCGATCTTTCAGGACTCAGGCCAGATTGGCATTTGCGAAGTCCTCAATTGGTATACCTGGCAGTATACCTGGCAATTGTCAATGCCGTTGTAAATGCTCTGGATGCCGTGGACTGTGAAAATCATGCTGTACCACCAATCTGAGGTCTCCATCCCGTATTTCGAACACAGTTGCCGCAAGTGATCTGTCCACGCATTGTGTCTTTTCTGCCAGTCTCGTCTGATCCTACTGCTGATGTCCCACGCATACAGCATGTGTATACTGCCATCTCCGCTACCGGTACAAACGACGAAGTGCGTGACTGTCAGAGTTATAACCCCTGCGCATGGGGCGAATGACGCCCGATGGCGGGTATATTGCCGTGTTGGCGCCCGCAGAGCCCTGTGGCTTCAGGCTTCAGGCATCCCTAATCCCTAGGCGATAGCGAGAGCCTCATAGGCTGTAGTCGCGAGCCTCACTTACTGTACATACAGTTGATAGGTCGTGCCCTAACTCCGTCTTGCCCAGCTGTAATATATATCGTTACTATCTCCGTGACTCAGCTGCAGCCTTGTTTCTTTTCCTATCTCTTTGGTCCCTTATGATATTCTTCTTACTCTACGATTGTACTTTACAATCACTTGTTTCTGAGCTAACGGATCTTTTCCTGCTCTGCTTTCAGCTGTCTAGCTGCCTTCCTTTTGCAATATTCAGGCTGAGCGGCACACTGTTACCCGCTCAGCCTTCCGCTGGACTGTGTTACAATGTCAGGCGCCGAGGTATTGGCAGTCGTGTCGTGCGTGGCAGCGAGTACGTCATTGACCTCCCTGGTCGATAAAAGGACTACTTCTGAATGTGGGGTTTTCCCTAGCTGACAACTATCGCAGTTATCTCTGCCTACAACGATGGAAGCGAGCTGGTCAAACGTATCAAGGCGAGGAGACTAGAAAGGAAGCAGGCTCTGGAGAATCGTCCAACCAAGGAACTCGAAACCTCGCTCACCCTCGGCCCGGTTATCGTCCAGGGTCAGTACGACAATGACTATCGACGGTTCGGAGAGGTGAGTCAGTCAACATAAGCCATGTTCAAGAAGACATCAACTGACAAAGCTTGCGGCTGCTTTCCTCAGCGGTACGCGCAAGGCGACCATATCGCTCGCGAGCAACTAAAAGACATCATCATCAACCTGCAGATGGCGCTACTGACAAACCTGTCGATGTCGTTCACCCGCGACGTGGAGGTTGATTTCGGTACCTTGCAGATCGCTTCGGATAACAGCCGGGTCGACGCGGTTATGGCGTTGTGCCAGCTGTATCAGAGGCTGGCGCAGGCTGAGCCGCTGCGAATAGCACCTGGCAATCCTCCTGCGACGAATCCTCCGACGGCGACTGGATACTCTCCGCTTTCGCAGTCTCCGCCGGAGCAGCGACTCTCGCATGTCAGCACGCTCTCTTCGACGGGGAGTTTCAGCACGTTGTCCACCAGCGAGCCTGCCCATTCGCACTGGAATCGTCATGAACAATCCACTCCATACACTCACGAGGCAAGACGGGCATCCGGGGACTCGACCTTGTCCACTCGAACACGGTCCCTCTTCAGCAATCTGCGGAAACACCGTCACAGTACTGAGAATCAATTTCACATCCCGCCTGTCACTGAGGCAGCGGAAGAAAGAAATCCGCACAGGAACAGGTTAGACGCGGGAATGTCGACGTTCCCGGACGCTCATCAGGGACGACCATTGCCAAATCACAGTCCTCGTGGATACTACTCCCCTGATGAAGTCAACCCGTGGGCACAGACAGATCCCGAGGAGGATCCGGCTTCGACTATCCCAGATCGATCATACGCTTCGGAGACGATGGAAATCTTCGATCCGGACGGCTGGGGCAGTCTAACACCAGAAAGAAGCACCTCCGCCCAAGTCCGGACCGCCTCGTCCATCATTTCCCGCCATTCCAGCCATTCCTCCACGAGCGGAACAACGCTGCCCATCTCGAGCGGGACATCCATGACTCTATATCTCCCCTGCGAGGAGAACAATTTCGCGGGTTTCTGCAAAGGCGCCTGGAAACTACAACTTGGCCTAAAGAAGGCGTTTACAATCCGCATGCGTCCCTCAGGGATGTACGACGAGATCCCGTTCTGGCGCTGCTCGAAATGCTGCTACGAAGGGCCCGTTCGGGGGGACTCCTCTCGTCGATCGTCATGGAAGTACGACGGCGAAGTGCGCGTCCACGAACAAACCGGCATCCGGTACCGCTGGGTGTTCCTGGCCAAATCGCACGTGCACATGAAGCGCATTCCCGAGAAGACGGATGGCTCGGTGGGCACGTTTGGGTGCGTTTTCTGCTGTGCGGAGCGGCATGGCCCGGCGCCGGTGTTTGGAAACCTGGCCAGCTTCATGGAGCATTTGCTGCTGCGGCATCGTCAGATGGCTGACTCTGACTCGCCGGGGTTGGAGGCGCTGTTGGATCGGACGAGATGTATTGTGGGGAGGGTGGCGGATGATTCAGAGGATTTTGATATCAATTTGCCGTGACTGTCGTCTGTCTGTCTTTCTTTTTCTTTTCTCCTTTGTACTTCATGCTTTGTTTTATGGAAACAGAATACCCCGGGCGTAGAATTTGGCGATGGCGACGGCGTTGGAGTTATTAAACAAAAAGAGGGTTATGGTACAAGATCCTATCCTATATATATATATATATACACCAGACTTGCCCTCCAATTGTTCCTTGTTAAGGGATTTAGAATGTACTCATTCCAATTACAAGATCCAAAAGAGCCCTGTATCAGTATTTATTGTCACTACCTCCCGATGTGAACTTGGGGATTAGGTAATTTGCGCGCCTGATGCCTTCCTTAGACTAATAATGGTAGCTGTTTCTCAGGCTCCCTCTCTAGAATTATTGAACCCTAATTCCCTATTACCTATCACCACCATCGTAGGCCATTATCCTACCATCGAAAGTTGATAGGGCAGAAATTTAAATAAACCATTACTGGCACAAGGCCATGTAATTCATTAAGTTATCATAAATCACCAAGGAGCCCTAAAGGGCATTGGTTTTTTTTATCTAATAAATATACCCCTTCCAAAGTCGGGGTTTTCAGCCTGTATTAGCTCTAGAATTACTATAGGTATCCATATAGTAAGGTACTATCAAATAAACAATAACTGATTTAATGAGCCATTCGCGGTTTCACTGTATAAATTGCTTATACTTAGACACGTCATGGCTTGACCTTTGGGATCATACCTTACCACAGCGGAACCGAACACATACTGTAATTTTCTACATAGTTAACATGGTTGAAAAAGGTTCTATGTGATCCACCATGGTCGATGATCACACCTGCACTACAATAGGCACATAAGGTAAGTAGGTTATGAGTTGGTATCGTACCTAGGCAAGATGACAGAAAAGGTGCCCAGTAGGTCGTGTGACCTGTATGTGTACGCACCTGACCAACCAATATAGAGACTTATACCTACCTAAGGTAATTTAATTTGCTGAATTAGACTTGCAAAATGTAACGATAAAAGTGTATTTCCATGATAATAGAGTAGATAGATAGAAGTAGATGAAGCCAAGCAAACAATCACACAAACAGCAGCAAAGTAATTACTCCTACATAACCATTTGTAAATCCTGTTTGTCATCTGATGAGACCGTAGCAATAGTGGACCAGCCACCAGTCACCACACGGTCCACACCCCCTGATGCCAAAAAAAAAACAGAAGCTAAGCCCAATTTAAAAAAAGCATCGACATGTACATACAAAGGGGAATAGTTAAAATTAGAAATGGATTAGATGGAGTGAAAATGGGCAAAAAAAAAATAGAAAAGAGAAGAAATAGAGGAAAGAATGAAGGAAGGAAGGAAAATGAAAAAAAAAAAGAATTCCTACCGCTGGAAAATCGCCCTCATGCCACTGGTCCAGCTGGAGTACACCACCTCTCAGTATATGCGTCCTTACCCGTGCAAACCGGACATCTCGGAATTTGCTGCTCACATTGCTCGTTGGCATTACATATTATGAACCTTCCGTTGCATGGGCCTTGTTCGGGAGGACTGATAATATCATTCCTAAATATGTACATATGTAAGTAATATAACAACGAAGATGACGACTGTGAGAGATAACGGTATCCAAAGGGAAGAAAAAGGAAATAGGAAGAGGAGATATATGATATAAAAACGTACCTGCAACTACCCATTCCTCCGCCATCTGTCTCTTGCCATTTAACTGGCGGCTCCCATGCAGGACTACTGCTCTCGCTTGGGTACCACAGATCCATCGGATCCGTCACGTCACGGCCATCGACCCCCTCGTAGACTTCGTCCAGGTGCTTGACTAGAGCATCGCGGAAGATCTGAGTGTTCTGGTTCCTGGAACGAGATGGCACCGCTGCCTTCACGAACTGGTCGATGTTAAGTCGGATTTCACCCGGGCTGAGCCGCCGGTAGGCGACCACCTTCTTGTTGCCGTCGAAGCTACGCAGGACGCCATCGTCACCGAGGTGGAAGAATCCCTTGGGATCGATTTCCCTAACGCGTATGGCATCCCATTGATCTGGTGCGTGCTCGCGAGTGATATTCGTTGTATTCGGAAGCGTCTTGTCGTCGTTCACGACGGTCTCAACAGACATGAGCCCTTCAGCAGGAGGAGCACGAGACAGCAGATCTGGTCCAGACAGGGACTTACTCAAAGGGTTGATCAGGACCAAGAGTGGATATGGAAGACCATAGCCAAGTTCAAGGCCCGCCGGTTTGAGTCCCAGGCCTGGAAGAGCAGCCGAAGGGTTAGATATAAGCAGCCCTGCGAGTGCCGCTGCAGATGCAGCGGCTACAGTCAGATGCATCAGAGACGAAGTCATACCGAAGAATATAGAGTGCCTCGAAAAAGATTGGAAAAGATGTATGGTAGACCTGAAAAGTAGACCTGAAAATATCGTGTTATCGAGAAGAGCAAGAAGCAAGCAAATGTTTGATGATGATCCAGATAAGTATCTCTCACCATCTTGCAGAGTCGCATATTTATGCCCTTATAGATGCTTGGCGTGACCCCCAAGGGGAGGAATTCGATAGTCATGGACGGAACATGGCGTCGATATCAGCGAAGAACGAAGGTGTTACCCGGTGGGAATGAATGGAATATGAACAAAGCAACCGCCGTTGAGAGAGAGCGCAGATCGGTTTTCATCAAAATGAAAATCGATCAAAGAGACAATGTTTCCGTATATGCGGCAGTCCGGGTCGAATATCATTTTGAATGGCAGATGCCGTCAACAAGGGCAACAGTGACTCTGCCTCTGCATATACATCACTGTATAGAAAACGGCACAGTGGTAAACTGTCCTGGTTGGCAAGTTCCCTCGTCAAACAGCCACGAGTTGTGTCGATGATGACAGGGTAAAAGCATCCATTCGTTTGTCAGCAATTAATGTAGATAACGACAATGGAAGGAAATACATGCCCGGCAAAGCAAAAAGGCGACCTTTTTAGCCACATCAGACAACAAAGGCGACGGTAATATATAATTATCAGAAAGAAAGAGAACGAATGACGGAAGAGCCCCACAAAAAAAAAAAAGTAGGCATACAGGCCTCTTATAAACAAGCCAAACCCACCTTCCCTCATTCCATGGTTTTCCATCCCTTTCATTGTTTCGGGTAATCGCTGGCAACTGCCCAGCCTAGGTAACTCCAAAGGCTGACGAAATATGGTAGATGTGATGGTAGACAAGTAAGCAAGCACAGGCCACAACCACAATTCCTAAGGAAGACAGGATCCTGATGAAGCTGCGATTCGACACCATGTACAGTACGTACACCCGGGAGGATACCATTGAAGAAGCTCATGCCAAAACTTTCAGATGGCTCTTCCACAATCCTGGATAGACAGCGACTCAGAATCCGTCTGCAGTTTGGAAACATGGCATTCTGAGGAATTACAAACCAGTCTGGAGGAGCATGGAGTAGACGAATCCTCGCCAAACGACCCGGGGCAGAATCATGACTCAGCACCCATGCATCCCTCAGATAGTCAAGACAGCTTCGAGGTGAACACTTGACCACCGATAATAGCATTAACTCCCACGGTGAACTCGACGAGTCAAGACTGCGACGTGAGGCCCGAGAATCGTATTTCCCAAACTTTGGAAAGCAGGCTCTAATTCTACCAATCCGACACTGAGAAATAATACGCCATTTTGATATCCAGAGATTATTGCCAATTTTGATTCATTAATTAAGAGCGGCAAGCTTGTTGCAGGTCACAAGTTCTGTTTTTTTTCATCGATGGGCTCGACGAATTCGATGGTAATTATTGGGTGATGGCCGAATGCCTTAAGATGTGGACGAAATTGCTGGATATCAAAGTCTGCGTATCCAGTCGGTCATTAATGAGTTTGAGCAATCCTTTTCTTCTTGCCCTGGCGGCGGCGGCCTTCGACGGAAACTTCACGAGTTGACCAAAGAAGACACGGTGCGTTTCGTCCATGATACATCGAGTCCGACAAAAGATTTGCCAGAGTGAAAGATAAGGATGACCGGTATATCAATCTGGTGAACAATATCGGTTGGCAACACACTCCCTTCTAACCGGTCTCGGCAACAGCTTTTCAGCCTCGGAACTCGAGGAGAGACTTGAAACTATCCCTCCGGGCCTCGATGACCTTTTTTCGCAAAATGTAGGCCTCTATCGAGCCATCTGATCGTGTCCGATCAGCTCGAATGTTCTGCGTAGCGATTTTCAAGTATTTGATAGAGGTTGTCTCAGCTTTGTATCTCAGAAAGTGACCACGTCCCCCAGCTTTCTCAACCACAGCAATGTTCTTAGTCTACTTGTGTCTGCCTCTTTGGGGGCAACCTCGGGAATTTTCAGGCGGGAAAATTGTTCTTTAGGCATTAAAGTGACAAAATATCTCCTTAACTATAGGGCTTCTCCTAACGAATAGCTCCTTTAATGGCTAGTTAAATATGAATCTTCTTATATAGAGGACTAAATAAATCTTATATGGACTCTTTAGACTTTGTTCTTACTTAACTCTATTATCTTTATCTATAAATTAGCTTGCCCCAGGGAGATTTCTAACCTTCTTGAACTTTTCCTAAGAAATGATGCTGATGCTAGTGTTTATCTCCTTAGGTATCTGATGAAGAAGAAGAGTATCAAGGGGGAAAAGTGTCATTTTGGGTGGGCCATTTTGGATGGGTTTGGAGCAGCCGGTCCAAATTTGGGATCCCATGAACGCGGAGACCATTCTCCAGCTCCTGCGACGGAAGTCTCCAAAGGACCTAGAGTCTAGGATGAGAATCCCGTTCTGGAAGAGGCAACAGTCTCCAACCCCAAAATGTCAAGTCGAGCGTTTTAATTTAGAGTTCGATAAAGTCCAGGATACTGCCTATTTCGCAGTTACAAGCGGATGTCTCTGGACAAGCTCGATATCTCTGAAATTGAGATCACAGCTGCTGCAGAATCCATGGATCTAGAAGATTGGTACATACGCTTTGGAATATTAGAGTAGCTCAGGAGCAAATGAGTTGCATGGACAACAACAATCTGGTTCAGAGAAGCCTGGGCACGACAGAGGATAAATTTAGATAATATCAACCAATGCCAACCCATATATGATATTCACTATGTTAGGAGATTCCTTATAAAGAATATCACCTAAACAATGGTATTCTCCACACAATAAGAATGCCAACGTCGTTTCTTAACCCTCTATAAATAACATCTCTGCATGAATATCTGACTGGACTGGTGTCTGTGCTGAAGGTTCCGGAATACGCAGCGGTCATGCTCTCAAACTGACTTTATGTCTTGGCTGTTGACTCCTATGCAACCAGTGGCCCCATTGAGGCATCTCTTCGTTGCTTTTGCAGGCTCTCCCTCATCTGCTCAAAAATTGACTACCTTCAACTGTTGAGGTAGTCTGTTTACTTTTTAACCTTCTATCATTTAAACTGGCACTGTTAGGATCTTCATCTCGCTATACTTCTGAGCACCTGTCCGGCAATTAGAACACTGTTTATATGCCCTGCTACTTTCTGCCATTTCAGATTAAATTGACTATTCTTTTTTTCGTGCAACCCTTCGTGCTGGTCTAGATGGAAACTGTGGCCAGCTGTGAGCAAAATCAATTATGGGAGTTTTGCTTGTAGATTTACAGAGAAATGCATAAACAAGATTTGGATTTCTCTACTTGCCTACTTTTTTTTAAAAACAAAAAAACCAAAAAGGTCTCCTGTCTCAATGGTTTTAAGCTTTGCAGAGAGTATCAATCAGACGGCCCTGAGGTTAGTTTTTTTTTTTTTGAGACGGACTTCCGGTTTCTCTCAGGAGTGAGGAGGAGGGACTGATTCTCGACACCGACACGGCAGAAGCCCGAAAGAAAGAAAGGTTTCCCGGTTCCCTAAGAACGTGCGATGAAAGTGAGTTTTGCAGTTGTTGGACAGATATCTTGCAGTTTGGAGGAAGGAGGGATTTCTGCGATAATTGTGTACTGTACTGTACTGTAACTACTGTAACTAGGGGGTTTGACAATCGACGCAGGTGGTTTCTGCCTCCAGCTGTCCCGTCTGTATCCGGACCTGAGCTTCATTGTCCAGGATCGAGCCCCCGTGCTCGAACAGGCCCAGAAAGAGGTCTGGCCCCAGGAAAACCCCACCGCTCTGAGCCAGGGACGCGTGAAATTCATGACCCACAACTTTTTCGACCAAAACCCCGTCGAGGGAGCCGATGTGTATTGGCTGCGGTACATCCTGTATGTCAGTCACTTGGTGGGTTTCAGCGGCATCGAGTGCTGATATTGTTTTCTCCATCAGGCATGACTGGTCCGACGACTACTGCGTCTGGATCCTCAAGGCTCTGCAGCCGAGCATGCGCGAAAACTCGCGCGTCCTCATCTGCGACCAGGTGATGAACACCACCGTCGGCTCTGAGGGCATCAAGCCGGCGCCCGAGCCCCTGCCGGCCAACTACGGCTATTTCACCCGGTACAGCCACCAGCGGGACATCACGATGATGAGTGTCATCAACGGCATCGAGCGGACTCCGGCCGAATTCAAGGCGATTATCGAGCAGGCTGGACTCGTCATGAGCAAGATCTACGATTGTCGGAGTCAGGTTTCCCTTGTCGAATGTGTCTTGCCGCCGTCATCTTGAATCTAATGAGAAAGGGGCAACTTTGGGCTCTAGTTCCTTGTAGGGATTCTCGTCTAAACGCTCTTTTGCCAGGAATGGGAATCATTTGGTCTCTACGACGAATTTTGTCTTCCAACCCTATCATGATAGTGTGATTGAATTCATTACCAGTCATATTCCATGATGGCTTCATCATAAGATCCGGCAAAGCACGTTGCCTTCCGCCCCTCACGCGTGGACTGGGGCTCATATGTAGTTTGAACGTCCCCCCATCCAACTGACATCCTACGAGGTTGGTCAGCTTGATTTCCGGGGTCGCAGAGCTGCGACGAACGGTTGTACTGGAACGAGAATCTCCTTGGTTGCCAGGGAGTAAAGGACGTGCACGCTATACGTGTTGTTCCCCAATGATCGTTCTTTCTACGTGGACCGCACATTGTAGTCGGAGCAGTCTCCCAGATATCTGTCCTTCCAGATCCAACACCTACGCAACTAGGAAACTCATAGAATAGGATGGGGAAGACAGTCTCTACGAGGAAGCATCGGGCTTCCAAGACCCGCGTACAAAGCTCTGCAAACACGCAGCGTTTCCCGGCCAAATTCTCGTCTCCAGCCGACAGAAATGCTCCATTTCGTTCCTACCAGTCCAGCAGCCCATCGCTCTGCGTACGCCGTGTCTGCAGACGACCGGTCCATCGATGACCTGCCTGTATCTTATGTTTTTGAGAGAATCGGCTTCATCAAATTTCAGAGCAAATGAACATTTGACGAGTCATTTTGCCGAGGCATTTATGACTACATAGGTAGTCCTTCGATGCACTACCTGCATTAGCTACCTACCTTCTAGCCACCTTAGGTAGCTCCTAAGGTATGCCTGGCAACAGCCCATTCCATTTCGGGGCAACAAAGCAGCCCTGGCAGATCTTCATATAATTCTGAACGCTGTGGACATACCTTATCTGATACGATATTTGCTATCGACAAGTCAAAAGAGGTTAATAGCTCCGTGGTGACCAGGGTCTCCAGCCATCGGTGAAAGACCAGCTCGCTATCTCTTATATCCGAGTTCCTCCAGAACAATGAAGCGTCCGTTTCTATACCCCCGGCCGTTGAACTAAGCTCCGTTTAGGCCCGGAAATGGACATCATGGACCTCTGTACTCCGTATCCTGACTGTACGCCGGTCCTTGTTGAGAGTAGGATAAACCACAGAGGCTTAACTTCCATCCCTCACCTCGCTCAATTGTCCGTCTGAAACTCGACAGCTGATATTGTTCATTTGTTCTGTCGACTTGGACTGGCTCATTACTCGTCTGGGTTTGGGCTGGAACTCGCTTGCTGCGCCGCTCGCGTTATCGCTGCCTCGCGTCGTCACCCTCGGAAACTCGCCCACCTGGAGGAGGGAATTACGCCGGTCCGACTGGACCACAACGGGCCCCTAGCGCAGATCAAAGCTACCATTCAGGACCTCCTCGCCCTCCACGGGAGGTCAATAATGAGCCTATGTCCAGACAGGAATGCTGGAGGAGACGCTGCAGACTAATACCCTAGGCCCTCTCAATCTCTACCGGGCCGTGCTGCCGCACCTGCGTGAAAAGGGCTCAGGGTATCCCATGGCAGGTAATCTGTATAACGCCTCCAAGGCAGCTCTCCATGGCTCACTTGGGGATCCGTCATTGTCTTGTTGAGCCAGGTTTCTTCCGGAGTTGCTCAATCCATCTGCCAATATTGCAAAGACGGTTCCTCGAGGCGTCTGCCTGCATATGCTGATCTCAATGCCACTACAGACACTAATTTTGCTGCCTTCCACGGTTCTCAACTAGGGGACCCTAGGGGGCTGAGATCATCTATGATGTGGTCACATCTACGGGCTGTGCTGCTGGCCGTGACCTACCTGCCTGCTACCATTTACAGAATTTTCAACCAGAAAAAAAAAAGATTTAAAAGAGGGCTGATATAGATCCAAACACATGCTTTGCAAATATTCAGAACGTCAGACAGAGCAACTCACTGCCCAAAATTTAAGCCAGGCAGCCGGAAACAGAACAGACTTCACTCACTATTAGCGCTGATGGCGCGCCATTCTTCAACCAGACTTGCAGATCTCCTCACCGGCGTCACTCATGGCCGCTTGCAGAAGTGCTTGCGGAGGCATTCATCTGCCCAGTTGCCTTGCCTTGTCTTACCTGCTTTTTGTGAACCCACCAGGGTCTATCTATCCCTTGGGAACTTCGGATCTCTCATTTAAGTAAGAAGTCAAATTTGCGCATATATATAATAATAACCTGCGCGAGAGATATTATTGATAATAATTCCGACATAATTTGCCTTTACATCCTCGAGACAGCAGCGCCCTTGTTTGTGTTGTTCATACAGTATATATATGGATTATTATCGGTTCTCCGAGGCGAACGGAACTTGCCCTCGCTCAGCTCAGAACGAATTCTTGGACTTTCTCGATGATCAGAACTTCGAATACTCTAATATTAGTCTGTGCCAATCGGTCGACCTGGTTTCTAGCTATCGCCCAATAAATACGTATCAAGAAGTCGTGGTTGGTTGGTTGGTTGGGTGTGAGGGTATTATTTCAATCGCTCCGTGAAAGTATCTGGCTCTGGGGCCATTTTCCTGGAAAGTTGACCTTTGAATTACGTATCTATTTCTCCCTTTTTGGGATGAAGAAAAATGGTATAAATGATTATGGAATAGAAGATGTTTTATAGAAGGTCTTTTGAGATCTGGCTCGGATATGGAGTGCCTTGGCAAAAAAAGAAAGGCTTTCAACGTAAGTAATACCCGAAAATATATATATTTTCTAGACGCTTCGTAGACGTTATATACAACTACTCCCCAATTATTATCACTATCTTTATAAACCCATAAAAAGCCGAAATTATTTAGCCTAAAAATAAATAATCGCATCAACATATCCAACATCCCAAGTCACACGTCCAAGTTCAAGAAGCCTGTTCGATTTATTTTTTCCTTTAGAGATCGAAAGCTGAGTTGCGTAATAAAGCATTACCTGTCCCGTGCCTCCAACAAGAACCGGCCGACTGGCCTAGTGGATAAGGCATCCGTTTCCGGTTCCGGCGCACAGCTGAGCTGGAGAGCACCTGGTGTGCGGAAGATCGCAGGTTCGAATCCTGCGTCGGTCGAGTCACACAACTTAAAAGGTTTCTTTTTTGCGCCCTTCATTTTTTTCTTCTTGCCTTTTTTTGGGCGAATTTTTTTTTCTTTCGTCCGGCGGGACTATTATTTAGGATACGTAGAGAGGGATAAATTTTTTTTCCTGGACCTATGTATTTATTTCCATGGACGATGGGTTGCTGATAGACAAAGCTTGGTCACTGGTGCCACATTACTTCGTATGAAATCAGATTTATCATCAATATGAATTTCAAAAAGCGCCCAAGTATACCAAGGTATTACTTACTTTATTCTCCAAGTTGGGATACAATTGCATGGTTTTATTGATTCAAAGACTAAAAACATGCGAAAGCTTCTCACTAGTCACGTGACACCAATTGATATAACACGATTACATAATCACACTACTGATTAGTAATCAAACCCTTTACGTCACGTGCTTTATGTCTCACGTGATACTCCATACACAGTACATACATATACAAAATCTATTGTAGGAGAGGCGCCCTTTTTTCTTTTCCTTTCCTTTTCTCTTTTTTTTTCTATGGTAATAGCACTTTTTTCGGGAACGGAATTGCGGTCGAATACCGTCCTAACATTGATAATCGGCCTGCGCAAGGACACATGTCTGTCGGCCCCGTCTACAACACTCGCGTATCAGGTACCTACCAACCAGATTTACTCAGTAATGTAAGGAACGCATCCTAAACGTTAAATCCAAAAACAATAGTTTTCAAATTCCGTCTAATATTATTGATGGACTTACTTTCTTTTTCCTCTCCACTTTTGCCATTCAGCCAGAAAGAAAGTAAATGCCATAACATTGAGGTCGTTTTCTGCGCTTATAAGTTATTCTACCTACCTACTCCGTACTGTACAGAGAGGTACATACAGTGCAGTAACCCGCTGACATCTATCTAGGTAACGAGCACGGCCGATCCGATCCGATTGATGCTCCCCAGACTCGAGGGCTACGGCCAGGGCCGAGTATAGCCTATATATACTCCGTAGTATTTAGGTCACTAGGTGTTCGCACTGTACTGTATGTACTCTCTACTGTACAAGTCGATCCAGTCGATAGAAGTTCTCATAGAAGAAGAGAGGCGTGACATACTTACCGATTGTAGTCGTCATTATGGGGGGTTAGAAACCGTCATCCAACCATTATGGAAGGGTTTTTTTTTCTGGAGAAACGTTACCTAGGAGGAAACATCAATTTCTAGGAATGGTCTTTCCACAAAAAGCCTTTATATGTATGTATAGAACATACCTTCCTAATATAACCTCAAAATTTAGATATTTTAGATTACCTAGTGGTCACATTAGACGGTTTAGGAAGGAGAGAATTTTTTTAAACGTTGATTTCATTTTGACGTTGAATTTTTCTCAAATGGTTCATCAACCGTTTGAGAACCATTGATCAACGGTTTATAAAAACCCCGATGGTCCCATATGGACTGGTTAAATACATGTACGACCAGGATATCGAATGCCTGTAAAAAAAGCCACCCGGATTTTTACATAGGTAACTATTGTTCTTTACATACTTGTTCGACGGGATGAGACGAGAGGAGACACCTGCCTAGATTAATACACATTAATATGGCCCAACCCAGAAAGATATACCATAGGCGTGGTGAATATCCTAGGTAGCGATCGATTGCTGTCTATCCATATGCTGTTGCATGTGAGTAGGTATGTAGGTACCTACCTATCTCCATTTCCACTACAGTACGCTGACAGGACAGATAAAACTACATAAAAGTCAACTTCTATATACCTAGTTTTGTGTGGATTGCTGGTTTCATTTCATCTCTCTCTCTCCCCCTCTCTAGTGCACTAGATTGCGTGCTGGCTCTACTACACTACGCAAGACGGTTTTTCTAATCCCTAGATTGATTGGTAATGGTTGTTTTTGATTATTTTAACAAGGGCAGAGATATGAGAGCCCTCTATAGTAGACGCCGATCAGTCCAGCCAGCTGAGGTAGGCCCCAGGGCCTTCCCTATCCAATCCACCATAGCACCCTTAGGGTAAAAATATCAGCCTTGTCTAGGTTTAGAAAACGAATAACTCTTAAGAGTATGTTCCTACCTACTATCTTATTGCTCCTTCCTCCTTTATAACATATTTTAGTCAAGGGATATTATCACTCATAGAATAATAGCATAACAAAAGGATAAAAAAGAGAGATACTGTTAATCTATTCTACCTAATTTCTCCGTCCTCTGACAATCCTATGCTTAGGCGGATGCCTCTATAATAGGCTTACCTTTCTATGATTCTACCATAAGGGCTTGAACATTTGTTTTATTTAAAATAAGAAGATATTATATGCCTCTTAAACTATCTTGCCATAGGAAGAGTGATAACACCAAGTAGAATTAGTGAATTGTAGTTTAAAACTAGTTCATTATCAATAGCTTTGTCATTAATTATTGTCAGGTGGGTAGAATAGCAAAGACTTAACGACATTCATTATTGATGACTTATTCTCTGCCTTATGATATTAAGCAATATCATAGTCGAATCAAAAAGGTGACCTTTGCTCCATCCACATAATGATATAGACTACTACACCCCAGCACCGCATTGAGGTGCGAGTCCATCGCTGGAAGCTGTCTATCTAATATATGTACAGTATACTGACGGGATAGACAAAACCGTCAGGTAGGCGCCTGGGAGTCCTAGGTGGTTGTGATCTCACCCGTGAACTGAACCAAGCAAATACCCGAGAAAAACGGAAGGAGACGGAACTGATGGGCCACATTTGTTTTAGTTTTCGGGCTTAAAATCAGCCTGTTTTTCTCATCTTCTTGATATTTTTCTTAATCTTTTCCAATAATCACTGTTGTTTCTTCATGGCATGTTGTACTAGGAGTTCTAGTCTGGTCTATCATTTTATCGTCTTCGTCGACAAAACCTAGAAGAAAAACCTCGACTTGTATGTACATACCTTCAGGGCTAGTTTTGCGGATTTCTGTTTTCATCTCTCTCTCTCTCTCTCTAGTGGATCCAGTCCTGGCTCTACTACCTACTCTGCGAGACGGACAGTTTCTAACGTTTAGATTACGACGGGTCAGCCAACAGTCAAAAAAAAGTGATACGTGATACAGCGACATTGATAATACTTAGCAGGAACAGAAACGGATTGAGCCCAACTCAACCCAACCCGACCCGACCAGACTTGAACTGAACTATCCAGATAGGATAGGATAACCATGTGTATAGTCTGGAGTCAAGTCACTGGACAAGTTAGGTAACTTGTTAGTTAGGTTGTTAGTGGTGGATCAGATCAGACCAGATCAGATCACACACCCTTCCTTTGTTTCTTGGGAAAGAAAGAGGGAAAGAAAGAAAGAGAGAAAAGATCTGATACTTAGTAGTAGTACCTAACTTACCAGACACTACCAATTATGCACGTGGGCCAAGCCTGATCTGATCTGATCTGGGTGGGATGGGATGGATGGGATGGATGCAAGCGCTAGACATTGAATTGAATGGAATACTTGATTAACAGTGTTGTTGGTTCATGTTCATGTCCACCAGACAGGTACATAATTACTGGGAGGGAGGTTTTGTTAACAAGTAAAGCCTAAGCTGCTGCTACTGTACTGTGTGTGTGGGAGTTTACTTGCTTTTTTTATGACTTTATTGAGATTTGACTAAAAAAATGTATATATATGTACAGTATGTATGTACATACATGGTCATGCTGTATTATATTATTGGATTGGATTATTATATGCTTGCATAGATAGAAGGTTTGATGAGGTGAGTTGTTAATAAGAGAATAGAGCACAGAGCAGATTTTTTGATGAATTTTGATAGATGACAGATAGACACAGGTAGAAACGTGCTTTCCGCTCGTCTGCTCGTGGTCACGTTCAAGCCAATTAATTAATACAGTGGTTCATCTGCCCAGGCACAATCTATAGGTTTCTCTTTTGATTCTTAACAGCTCCTACACATAGCTGTATCAATATCCATTACGCAAAACAGAACGGAGATTGATAGATATAGATGTAAAAAAATCCTAAATTATTCTCCAGAGGAAATTATAGGAATATACCCAAAAAAGTATACATATATAATCTATATTTATCACACATGTGTACAGACAGACCATCTGTTTGTTTTTAGTGAAATTCGACAGGTAGAAACGTGTTCTCTCTCGTCTGCTCGTGGTCACATTCAAGCCAATCGATGAATCCTGTGTTTCATCTGACCAGCCACAATCAGTGGATTTCTCTTTTTGCGTCTTGACTGGATAGATCATATCATGCGCATATCTGTATTGATCTGTATTCAATGCGAATGGAGAGTAATGGGTATATATCGATGTAGAAAAAAAAACAAGTTCTAAATTATTCTCCGGAGATATGCCACAGGAACAGTATAAATGCTTTCATATATATGTACTTTATGTACTTATGTACAGTATATGTACAGGCGAAGAGTTGTATCTATATATATACATCCACACAGTACAGCAGTACTTTGTCTGCTTGTGACTTTTTTCCCCCCTCACATATTCTGCTTATTCCAACTTCCACCCTACGACACCAACGGCCGTGCCCCCTCCGGCAACTTGACCTTGAACACAAGCGCCTGATTGTCCAGGTTATACCCGGAGGCGTCCTTGTATCGGAAGCGGCCGAAGTTCATGTACCCTGTCATATACACATTACCATGCATGTTAGTATAATTCATATCATATCAGTCTCAATTCAACACTTGATTTACTGGGAATGGAAGTTTATTTTTTTCTTGAGACCTGACTCACCATCCTGCGTAATAAAATCATTATCACTAAACGAGAAGAGGAAGTACTCTCCCTCTTCGTTTCCACCATCAAGGTCAACAGGCAACAAAGCCAAACTCTCCCACTTCTCATTCAGCAGTGCCGCATCCTGCGCACCACCATTATGCACCCCAAACCGATTCAACTGGCTATTGACGTTGAAGTCCAGCCAGGGGCAGTACAGCGCCGGCTGGATGCCGGGATGCAGCGTGCCGGAGGTCGATGCGATCGACCCATTGAAGGCGTCGTTCAACACAGACTTCACGTCCGTCGCGTTCGAGATGTCGAAGACGTCTGCGTGGCGGTACACACTTTCGGAACTAGCCTGGCCGTGGCCTGCGTTCGAGTCGCGCGCTAACACGAGGAACTGCGTGGGGGAGATGTAGTGGATTTCAGACTGGGCGGCGACTTTGTCGTCGTCATCATAGAAGGGTAGCGGGACGACATATTCAGCTTTGTAGATGGGCTGCTGCTGCTGCTGCTGCTGAGAGAGGTCGTATTCAACGAGGCGCGCGTAGCGACGGTGTGTGTTTTTCAGGCCTCCTTCCTGGTTCAGGGCGGATGGCCTGCAGCAGACGTCCAGAGGCGTCAAACCGGTAGATGTATGGCCCGTACTCGTCGCTGATCCAGAACGAGCCATCTGCGTTCAGCACGAGGCCCTCGGAATCAAGCGAGATGCGGTGTCCGCCGGGCCCTGGGCCGCCGAATCCGTCGCCCGTGTACGTTGTGGATGGGAAGTCAGGGGAGAAGCCTGGGAAGGTGAGGTAGGGCCCGTGAGCATCCGCGTCGAGGCCTGAGAGGAGATTTCCCCGGGGATCGGTCAGCAGGATACTGTCCAGATACGTGATGTCGAGGTTCGGGCCGGAGGGCGATTCGACGGTGGCAGACTCGTTGAGGGTGAGGGTGAGATGCAATTTGTAGATTCTGCTCTGGAAGTTGAGCGTGCCGTTGGTATTCCAGCCTCGATCTGCATCCCTGTTAGCTTGCTGAACATGATGACAACGATAGGAGGGTACTTACCAGGCAACGCGTACAGAATCCCCTCATACGTAAATATTTCCCCTGCGAGACCAAGTCTTTGTGTCCAGAGCAATCGCCGAGCCCAGACTCATGCTGTCGCCAAACCGGTCTCGAGCGTCACTGGGCAAGAATCCATACCCGGCCAACTCCTGGTAGACGTATTGCTGGCCATTGCAGATAGTAGTGTTGACAGCAGAAGACGATGCTGCGGCGCCAGCTGCGAGGAAAGCTGGAAGAAGCAGAAGTGATTGAGCTGGAAGCATTGTACAGTATCAGCCTACTAGAACGCGTTATCTAGAAGCCCTGCGCCTTTGTATTTCTTTACTACGGCACTGCCAGTAGCAAGTCCTGGAATAATTTACCCAAAAAATCATCTAGGAAAATAGCACACATGCACTACATGTACAGTACAGTACAGTACTCCATACTGATTGATAATCACTATTGATAATCATATTAATTATCTGATCATCTATAGTGCAAGATCAAGATCTCTGCCACGCTAGATACGCATTACGACTTTGATTATCAGTTATAATCTCCCGTACAGACCACGAGGTTGCATCCAGCGATTTAATTGGTCCTTAAGTATTACTCTGTACTCCGAGTGGCTAAATAAGTTAAAAAAAAAACAAGTTCAACGCTATTATCGAAGTACCACTGTAACTACCAGGGGAATTAGTTAGCCAGGCGAGGATTAGGTAGTATATGTAACAACGCCGACTTCCTAGTACGAAGTACTCCGTAAACCACGACTAGAGACTATTACTAGAGCGGGGGTTGACATTCCAAACCCGGGGAGGAGACCAAATAATAGTAATCACTGGCCAATACGAAGCTGCCCATCTCGTTTAGTTCACAATCTGTCTAGATTTAGTAGATTATTTCTAAAGACTAATAGAGCCGATTTTGCCGATGAACTGGCTGCACACGGCCATGCGAGTGGTTAATTAATCAGTGCCATTACTGTTACATGCAGAGCGAGGGATCTCTTGAGTCTTTACTGACGTGTCCTCCGTACGGAGTAGATCTGTCTTAACGAATGGATAAAATAGATAAAGGTTCTACCCTTGCAGCTAGTTCAACAGAGCTATTTACATGTACTGTTACTGTACTTTCGGGGATATAATACACACTAGAAGAGAAAATCAAAATTAAAGGATGATTCGCTGAAGAAAAAAAGAGTCAATCCAAAGTAATCCATCCAATCCATATCAACCCGAAACAAACAACCGTACTCAGTCAGTCAAATATGCCCATGTACGCACCGGAACAACCAGAGAAACACCAAGAAAAAAAAAAAGAAACGCACGCCACAGCACACTAGTATAGAAGAATCCAATCCAATGCAAACGCCAGTGATGGGATGGTCGACAAGACAGAGGGAAAGCCGTAGAAGAGAATGTAGATGTCGACTCTAGAACAGCTTTCGACTCTTCGACGGACTCGGCGTACGCAAGTGTTGCTCGCGCTCGCGACTCCTCTCCGTCACAAATTCCATCGACCGAGACGGCGTGTCTTCCAGCATCAGAGGCTCATGTTCATCCTTCTTCTGCTCAAAGCTGTGCTGGCGCATCGGGCTTGCCTCACTCCGTGTTTGTACCTTGCTGTAGTCCAAACCAAGGTTGTTGCCAGCACTAGGAAATTGTAATGGCTGGTGTTGCACCGGTTGATGAGGCTGATGAGACGGCTGTGGCATAGGGTGCGGATGCATGTATTCCTGCTGATGGAGGCGGTTTCGAAAGGAGCGGAATGACCAGTTGCTAACCACAGTGACGGTGGAAATGGTTGCCAAGAAGCAAAGCTATGTAGAGTTAGCACAGAACTATCACAAGAGACAGCAAGACAACAAGACAACAAACGTACGATTGCCTTCCAACTGATCGGATCGATGAAGCTGTTGATGATCAGGGCCATGGTCTGCGCCGACACCTTGGCGCGCCCAACCTTGGCCGGGTCGCGATTCATGCACCGCTCCCAATTCTCACACACGGTCTCTAGAGCTGGAAGCCTGTCCCCGCCGCCGCATTTATTGTCCACATAGTTCTTCGCGCAAACCGCCATCTCAGCCAAGATGCTATCAGAAACTTCTGCTGCTGCGTGATCGAACTCGGCTCGAATGGCGGAGACGAACGAAAAGACGACGTAGACAGTCAACGAGAAGAGAGAGAGATTCACAACCAGCTGGGCCCACCACGACAGAATGGCAGGTACATTCGGATGTGCCTCGAGCAGAGCAAAGAAATCCGCAAACGAGGAGTAACGGGAGGCAGGTGGCTGCTGTTGTTGCTGCTGCTTCTGCTTCGCCGGCTTTCCCTCGCTACTGCTGGGCCGGTCACTGTCATCGTCACTATCTCTTCGAAGCATCCGGTCCAATTCGCGCCGCCGTCTCTTCTGCACCCGCCGTGCCAGCGCATTGGAATAGTGGTTCAGACGGGGAATTTCGCCTCGTCCGGGGCTGGGTGCGAATCGGCCATACAACCCAAACAACGAGTTGCGCTTTTCTTTGTCCTTCTTCGGGAGCGGCTCAGGAGTCTCGTCATTATCGGCGTTGTTTTCGGGGGATGTCTCCGCGCCGGAGGAGAAGTCGACATCGAACTTGCGAGGGGTGGTGAAGGCAGGCTTGCCAAAGATCACATCGGGACGAGACGGGGACGTCGGCTTGGAGAAGAGAAAGGTCTGCTGCGAGTTGGGCTCTCGGAGCGCAGGGAGTGGCTTTTTGGTAGGCGAATCGAAGACGCTGTGAGGGCCTGAAACTTGCTGGTCAACAAGGGAAAAGAGATCAAATGGGAATGGATGACATGTCCTCACGCTTCTTCTCGTTCTCATGCTGCATGCTGAGCTGGTAGAAGGGGGACGTGACATCGCCTGGAGCGCGAGTCTGCCACTCAAAGTCCATTGGACTCTCTGTTGTTCGTTTCTCCATTGTGCTGGTGGACGAGGGAGATGCTGGATGCTGGCCAGGCGGAGAGTGATGGACGGTTGCGACGAAATCAATTTGTTTGGGGCGGTTGTAAACAATCAATCGCCAAGCCTGCGATCCCCAGCCACTAACCGTTAGTGTAGACTCAGCCGGAGTCAGCCCTATGGCATGTCTTTGTTGATGTACAGGGTCCTCTTCTGACATCTCTCTCTGTTGTTCAGATGTTCTTTGATGCAGGTAGAGATTTGGAATCTGTCTGTGAAACTGTGTTGAAAGAGTCTGATGACTACCTACGTAGTTAATGGTGGTACACCATCTTCCGTACCACCAATCGGTGTTTACCACGCTGCTCTGCACAACAAGCGAAAAAACAATGCTCGAAGGGAACACGTGTGAGCAGGAACAGCTATAATATACAACACGACTGAAAAAGACACCTCCTAGCCTGAAAGATGCTTATAGACAGGCAAATACTCCGAACTATGTCTTTCCTTGCAATTAATCCTATCTACCCACTTGTGCAGTACACAAAATGCACCAAATGCCCACCCAATAAAGATCACTCCCCGATACTACTGAGAAATAGTTGTAGAATCTGGGGAACTCCCGTCTGTGAATTGCAGATGATTAGCGGCCGCAAGTTGCAGCGCTAGAGCCGACTTCGCGTTTGACGATCAGCACTGCAGCCACCTTAACCAGTTCAGCTTCGACTTATTTACCCTTGTGAGTTCTGTCAAGGATTGCGGTAGAATTAGTATTAAAAAAATATATATATATATAAGGTCATAATGCATGCCACATTCTGGCTGAACAAGTACCAACTGCCCGCAGGCAAGCACATATCCAACCCGACGAATCCCAACCAACCGAGTCTAATGCTCATCCCATATGTTACAGGCTCAAGTCCTCAAAGAGCGCCGCTCCTCTCCTGATGCCCAGTGTACCCAGTGAAAAAAAAATGGTATCATGATGCTCCCATGTCAATGCAAGGCAAGAACGACAAGCCAAAAGAAGAAAAATAAGACGACTGGCCGAGTCAACGTCAGATCTCGACGTGATTGACCAGCTCAAAGTCATCCACATCGGCAACGTAGCCATTGCAGTCCCCGTCGTCCTTGGAGACAAACTCGTATTCCTTCACCAGATTCTCAGTCACCTTGGTCTCGTACTTCTCCACCGCCCTGGAGACAGCAGCCGAGAAAATGTTGTTGCCAGACATATCATACGAGATCAGCGAGTCGTCTTCCTCTGTCATGTCGTCTGCTGCCTCGCTTTCGTGGACAGCCTCATCGGCGGATGAGTCGGATGTTTCGCTGAGGGCCTCTTTCACATCGCAACGAAGGCTGATGCGGGCAGCCCGGGCGGCCTCGTTGATGTTTGGCTCCTCCCACCGCTTCCAAACACGCTGCCGTCTGTACCCAGGGTGAGTAAGTTGAATGAGTCTGGAGAGGGAGTTGGAAATGAGTTCAGAGACTTACGCCTTGTAGTGGGTGAGGGGGACCTGAGGCCTAAGCAAATCAGTGTTGTCCTCGCTCTGGTATTTCAGAGCCTTCCGACTGCGAGCACCATAGGCCCACTTGGCCTTGTGGTCGTAGTGACGCTTCGCCTCGGTACCTTCCCGACGTAGGTCCGCCATGGTTTCAACGTGTAGATCTGATTGTTTTCGAACAGTATGCCCCGACAGAAAGAGAGATAGATCGTGGTATGTAGGAAATAACTAGGCCTCGAGTTCAAGCCCAGTTAATAAGGTGGTTGACTGCGTCTGAGTCACCAACGACGTCGGAGTTGCAGGCACCCGAAATGACCTAGTTGGAGCTGGACCTGATAGCTGGCTGATAGCTGGCTGATAGCTGATAACGGCAACAGTCACAGCCGAGCGAGGCAGGAGGGATCTGGAAGCACTGACTCAGGATGTCGAGATCGATCCTCGTCAACTCACAGAGAAGAAAGGCTTGGAACGAGGAAGGCCTGGCCGACTCTCATTATTATATCTTGGTCGACCGGGTGGTTTCGGGAGGCCATCTGAATGTTGGGACAGGCGGAGCATGCGCGTCACAGTTTGGTAGAAGACAGGGGTAGCAGGAGCTGCCCTGTCACAGGCTCGCAGCCCTTGACGCCATCCATGGGACGTTGGTCATGACGGGACCGGGCCATGAGCCGCCATCCCCGGGACCATCGCTGGGTGGCTCTTATCGCGGACCGTACGGAGTCCTCCGTAGCGACCGTGCTATGTCTATCTTTCCCTGGTTGAGGCGGCCATTCCCACGGTTACTCGGGAGGAAGGAATATGTTCCAGAATCCAGACACACAAAACAAGCATGTTTCATCAGGTCGATACTAGCCTCTGCTGCAGGTGATAGAGCCTGAGAATGATGAATCAGATTGAATCATATTGAGTCACTTGCTTAGGGGGTACAGAGTATGCGATGACGCGGGGCGCGGCGCTACCCCGGGCCGAAGGTCCCTTGAGGAAGCTCCAAGTCCAAGCCATACCCCAACACCTGTTGAGCGGTGAGCCTCTTCCTATGACTATTCCCATGATCATTCTTGCTAAGACTAGTCAAGCGATCTATAGAGCTCTGAAACCATGTTCTAACTTAGGATGGACAAGAGGACCCACCGGCTGACCGATGCACGCCTCACTTTATGCTGAGCAGCCGCATGCGTCACTGCGGATGAGCATGGCACGTGCTGGCCGATTCCAGAATGATGAATACGGAGTTCTCCGTACTCCGTACTATTATAAGCAACAGACCAATTGCCACAATTTCTAGAAAGAACCTACAGGAGGCCTCGGATCTATCCGTATGGATATATCTGTCTATATCTTTCTAAGAATTATGGTGGTAAGTACGGAGGATGTCTACGGAGTAGTCTAGCAAAAAGAAAAAAAAAGGGAAGAGAAAGAAAGAAAGAAAGCAAAAGAAAAATTAATTTCAGGTATCTAGGTAACTCTAGCAAATAAGTCCATATACATAGTACCTAGAAATCTAATAATATTAGGCAGGTGGAAAGCTAACCTAGGAGATAAAAACGTATACCTTGGTCCAGGCAATTTTCTCTTCCCTTGAGGCTTGTCTTAATATCCTATGACGTGAGAGTAGAACATGACTACCTAAGTAGTACTCGTACCACTCAGCCCATCCGCGGCTGGTGAGAGAAGTACCCACCTCTTTATCTTGTGTAGATCAGAAGTCTATATCGACGCAAAAGTACCTAGCTTGTCTCTGGATTCGCTGCTACATAGCACAGCTATCAGGATAGTCATCTCTTCCAAGACGTCAGATCGATCTATCTGCCTGCCATATCAACAGTCAGTTCGTGCGGGGTTTATTATTAGTGCTGCATGCTTCTGCTTACCCCGTACGGAGAGGTCACTTTCCCTGCACTGGCTGGCGAGCCACATGGCCGAGATCGCAATCCACCAAATACTGTACAGTGCAGATTCGAATCAACTTGAAGTCGGGAGGAAGCGCATAGGTCACAGGTAGAAATCAAGACTGTTATTATAGGTATGTGGCGAGCCAGAATTCAAGGCTGGTAAGAAGGTACTATTAAGTTATTAAGTTGACTTAAATAAATCAAATCTGCATCTGTACAGCAAAATCGCCATCGGCGGATTTCTTTCTTTGCCGTTCGTCGCTTCATTCCGGATCGCGGTGTCAACTATTGCTCACCTACCCTACCTACCTAGATACCTCGAATTTATCACTTTCTGGTCGGAGTCCGATTTCCTTGATCGATGGATCATTTCAAGTGAGTTTCGTGGTATTCCGAAGAGAAGAGAAGAGGATAGATAGCTAGCTCTTTCTGCCTTAATAATTGAGTAGATAGGTGGTGGGTTTGATGGAATCGTTCAAAAGAAAAATTGGTGTTTGTTTCCTTCGGGCAATTTAACTGCTCCTGATTGATATAGAGTTGTGTTGAAAGCCTGAGTGGAGAAAAAGAAAAGGGAGGCTGAAACTGGATTTGAGCAGAGCCAAGGTGAGTACGAGAAAAAGACTCTTACTCCTGGTATAGATTCAATTTCACAATACCGTTGAACGCCATCACCACAGACAATGCTGTCGGTCTACTTCGCAAGCTTTGGGAACATCCCAACCCAGATTCAACGCCAATGGGTGTCTTCAGACAGCAACCGGAGGAGGAAAAGGGCTTGAAGCTGCCGGTAAGTCGTTATTCAAGACCATCACGTATCGAGAACGGGGGTTTAGTTGACCCACCAGTCATATTGACCGGGTTAATAATGGTTTTTATGATCTCGAGTGTTGATATATTATAGACCTTTGACTCCCTTTATCAATGGTCCATCGCACGTCGCGCCGGCTTCCGGCACCTTGCATGGCGTCATTTCAATATCATCCACGAAGGCATTATCAATCCGTGATCGGCGAGTCAGCCTTGATAGGGACAAATCCTGCATGGTTCAAAGGCGTCTGTCTCAATTTCGCAGAAAACATCCTCTTCTCTAGTGCGCATCCATATCAGTCGCCGTCTGACCAAGTCAGGAAAAGAAGATGACAAGATTGCCGTGACGGAGGTCAGGGAGGGTGTTGCAGAAGGCACCAAGGACATCACCTGGAGGGAACTGAGGCAGAGAACCGGTAAACTGGCGCAGGTAATGAAAGAAGCAGGAGTAGGGAAAGGAGATCGCGTCACGGTCGTCGTGAGTAACAGTGCCAACACGTTGCTCGTCTTTCTGGCATTGACTTCTCTAGGAGGACTCTTCTCGTCCAGCTCCACTGATATAAGTGCCAAGGGTATCTTAGACCAACTGACTCGAATCAAGCCGCAATTGGTCTTCATGGACGACTTTGCTATCTACAATGGTAAAAGGCTCAAAGATGACTGAGATTGTGCACGGGTTGAGAGGGGTCGCCTCTCCCAACCCCGTTTTGGAAACCGCCCTGCGGACATGAGTGGCGTGCCTCGAACTCAGACTCTGGCATACTCCTTGTCAAAGGCGCGGTCAGACAAGCTGGAGTTCGAGCGAGTCGGATTCAGTGATCCTTTCCTCATCGTCTACTCTTCAGGCACTACGGGCCAGCCCAAGTGCATTGTGCACGCAGCTGGGGGAGTGATCATCAATGCCCACAAAGAGGGCGGTCTTCATCGAGGATAGGGACCTGAGTCCGTTCAGCTACAATACACCGCGACGGGATGGATCATGTATCTTGTCTCGACTCTCGCTTTGTTGTTTGGTGCTCGGATCGTCCTCTATGATGGGAGTCCATTCATCCCAGATTTGAAGACGTTCATTCGATTGACCGGGACAAAGGGTACGTTCTGACGAGAGATATCTCCGCATTACACTGGAAACTGATGCAGTCTTGCGTCTAGAGCGTTACCCACTTCGGCACGTCACCACGTTATATGCACGAGCTGCAGAAAAACGAAATTCGACCGCGGGAGATAACCGATCTAAGCAAATTTCGCACTGTGATCAGCACGGGAATGGTCCTCTCAGAATCTCTTTTTGAATGGTTCTACAAAGAAGGATTCCCTCCTCACACCCAGCTGGCTAACATCTCTGGTGGCACCGATATAGCCTGTGCATTTGCATTGGAAAATCCGCTGAGCCCTCTCTACGTCGGCGATGTCAGGGACCAAACCTTAGAGTACCAATTGCTGTGTTTGCCCAGGCCGATGAGGGAGCTCGAAATGTCCAGGGGTCCAGCGTGAAGGACGGAGAACCGGGCGAGTTGGTCGCAACAGCAGCCTTTCCAAGCTTGCTAGCTTCTTGGAGAGAATGGCTCCAGAAGTATTTTAATGCGTATTTTGCACACTTTAAACGTGAGTTCTTTTAACTATTTCCTCCATTTAAGTTCTTTGGTTGAGCAATGATTGTTCCACCAGATGCCTGGACGCATGGAGACTTTATCATGACCCATCCCGTGACAAAACAGGTCATCTTCCTGGGTCGATCCGACGGCGTCCTCAACCCTTCAGGAGTGCATGTCGGGTCTACAGAAATCTACAGTGTCATCGAGACCTACTTCACCAACGAAGTGGCAGATTCCTTGTGTGTTGGCCAACGACGGGCCCAGGATACGGATGAATCTGTCATGCTCTTTCTGTTGATGCGGCCCGGGGTTCCGTTCACCCAGAAGTTGGTAACGGAAATCATGAAAGTTATTCGAGAAAGACGAAGTCCACGACATCTACCAAAGTATATATTGAAGACCCCTGAGATTTCGGTATGATGTTTCCCATGATGTTTCCCACCGTGGATGTTTCCGGAGCCCGCTAACAACAGGCCTGTAGACGACTGTCAATCTCAAAAAGGTCGAGTTACCCGTCACACAGATCGTGTCCAGAAAGGTGATCAAGCCGTCTGGCACTCTCCTGAATCATCAGTGTCTACACTTCTACTATCAGTTTGCAGAAGTCGAGAAGCTGATCGAGCCTCGAAGCAAACTAACAAATCAACGATATAACTGGTTCTGGGGATATCCTATAAAAAGACGGCTAGGCATGGGGTCTTCGGGCGGTGGATCGCGAGCTTATCGAGGATCTGTTGGCGATTAGGGTTGGATGACGTGATTGGCGACACCGCGTTTCGAGCATGTCCGCGTGTCTACTGAATCTTCCTGTCAGTGACTCACTGATAATAATAACGGATAGAATGCACTAAGCCAGGATAGAGCCATCTTTTTGACTTATCTGAGTCCTCGCAATATTGGACGATCTCAGCCATGAGCAGTGGTTAACCGGTTCTCTAGGAGGATGTAGTGAACTGTGTGTGCAGTTCTCATGATGATGTAATTCAGAGCCTCATCTCAACTTAACAGAGATCTGACGATGGTTTGCCACGGCAGGAACCCTTTTCCATCCAGTGGTTCAATTTGATACCCGGTTCAACCATGCATGATCTGCAACGTGCACCATGTCTGGCCAGGATAGGATGTCTCCCCACATCTACCACGTTCACTGCTCCGCGCGATCATAATTATATGGTATAGTGGCTTGTATTCAGCCTAGGAGTGTTGGCTGTCGCCCTTGCCATCGCAGTCAACTGACGTAGAGCTCGCGATGTGTACGAGCCACACGTGGCTCCAGCCTCTGAAGATGTTCCTAGCTATGTCAGCTCCCCGCAGTCTGAAATCGATTGGTGTGGAATTGTTTGGGACCGTTTCCAGGAGGCGATTGTTACGTCGGTTCTTGTCCAGCTGCTATATATTTAACTGTTCAGCGATGCAGCTGAGGCCTGATTCCCCTCCAGATCCACCGCACAACCCGTCGAGATGCCCGCTGGCGAAGAGAATAAGCGCAATCTGATCGTCGTCTCCAACCGTCTGCCGCTCTCGGTCAAACGCGCCGAAGATGGATCGTACCAGTCAAGTATGTCGAGTGGTGGGCTGGTCACCTCGCTGTCGGGCCTTACCAAAACAACCAGTTTCCGATGGTTTGGATGGCCGGGGCTCAATCCCAAGGAGCCAGAGGAAAAGGCAAAGGTCCGGAGGAGTCTGGAGGCCCATGATGCAATCCCCATCTTCCTCGATGAGCAGCTCGCCCATGACCACTACAACGGCTTCTCAAGTAAGAATCTGAAATAATTGTAGATAGGGCAGTTACTTACTGGTCGTGGCAGACTCCATCCTTTGGCCCATCTTGCACTATCAGTCAGGAGTAACCTTCAGCGACGGACCGTGGGCTGCCTACCGCCGTGTCAATGAAATATTCGCCGACGAGATTGCGGAAGCGGCCCAGCAGGGAGACCTCATCTGGATCCACGATTATCATCTGATGCTGCTTCCGCAACTGCTTCGCGAGAAACTAGTCGAGAAAGGAAGATCGTCAGCCATAGGGTTCTCATTGCATACGCCGTTTCCAGCTCCTGAGGCTTTTCGCGCACTTCCCGTTTGCAAGGAGATCCTGGAAGGGATGCTCTCCAGCACTCTTATTGGATTTCACACAGATGACTACCGAGCCAACTTTGTCGCGAGTTGTCAACAGATATTGTGAGTTCTCCGAGTATCAGTATCACGCAATCCTGCTGATTGTTAGACAGAGGCGCGCAACCCCAAGACAGCACGGTTCTGTACAAAGATCGGCGGGTTCAGACTGCAAAGTTCGTGGTCGGAATCGATCCACAAAAGTTCGACGACACGCTCAAAAAGCCCGAGGTCCAAAACCGGATTAACGAATTGAGCGAGCGATACAAGGGCGTCAAGGTCATCCTTGGCGTTGACCGGCTGGACTACATCAAAGGTCTTGTCCAGAAGCTGAAGGGATTCGAACAGTTTCTCACCGACAATCCAGATTGGATTGGAAAGGTGGTTCTGATTCAAGTTGCCGTTCCTAGCAGGGAGGATGTCAAGGAGTACCAAGAGCTGGAAACAGAGATCAGCTGTACGGTTGGCAAGATTAATGGCAAATTCAGTAGGCTAAACATCAGACCGATGTCTTCGAATTCTGGCTAATTTTTACAGGCAAACCCGAATCCACGCCCATTATATACCTCCATCGTTCCATCCCGTTTACCGAGCTGACGGCTTTGTACTCGATTGCCGACGTTTGTCTTCTGACCTCGACTCGAGATGGAATGAATCTCGTCGCCTTCGAATACGTCGCCTGTCAGGACCGGAAACATGGAGTCCTTGTGCTTTCGGAGTTTACCGGAGCAGCATCGTTTATGGCACAGGGAAGCATCAACTTCCATCCAGCCAATTTCAAGGAGATTTCCGCAGCCGTGCATCGGGGACTGACCATGCCCGATAACGAGCGCAAGGAACGGTACGAAAAGCTTCGAGATTTTATAAATACGAATACGAGGTAAGATAGCTACCTTCTGGCTTGTATTCGCCCAACATTTACTAATATATCGGCATAGTGCTCGATGGGGGTCGACGTTTGTGGAAGAGCTTTCGCGACGTTCAGCATAGGCTGATGTTAGACTTGAGTTCTGTAAATAGATCTAGCAAGAAATATGCAATCTTGTGTCGTTCTGGAGATGTTCTATAACTGTAGTCCTAAGTCAGGTAATACCCTGACTGACTTCTTTAGGGCTTATCCATAGGATCTTTTGAGAGAGCAGACTAGAGAGATTTAATAGACTCGATTGGACGAGATAATCACCCGTATACCCGCTATTCTTTTGAACTGGTCTGACTCAGGTTCTGCCCTGTCTTTTCAAATCAGGCAAACACGCGTGACATCCACGACTTGCCCTAAGCGGTCACATCAGCACCTCCCCGTACACATGCACGTCCCAGATCAACAACACGCGTAGAAAACAGCAGGCAGCCTCCTCCCAGCCTCCCAGATCAGTCTAATTCCCTGATCTTGACCATGTAACCCTCCAATCGAAGCAATTCGCTTAATTTTTGGCGCCATCAACAGAAATATAAATACCCCTTCTGCCCTCTTTCTCTGGAAATTTTCTCTTTCTTTCTCCCACACCCTTCTTTCTAACTGTCCATTTGTAAATGGACAGTTCCTAGTTACCTAGGTACTACTGATCCTCTGTGATTTAGGAGCGAAGACACGTCCTCTACGTCTCCCTCCTCCGTCGTCCTCCGTCCCTCCTCCGTCGAACGAACCTCCCTTCTCTCCTCTCCTCTCCTTCGAGCGAATGACCTGCCTCCCTTCCTCCGAACGGAGATCCTCTCCTCCCTTTGAACGAGCCCTCTGTCGAACGGAACCATTCCTCCTCTTCTCCTTCCTCCTCCCTCCTCCGTCAATTGAACCTCCTCTCCTCCATCCTCCCTCCGCGCAAACCTCCGATCGAGATCCCCTCCTCCGACGGAATATCCGAACAAACCACGACGATCGACATCGAACAACATAACAACCATTTAATAACCACTCTCAAAACCTCCAGTCACCAGACTCAGGACCATGCCCACGAGGGACGAGTACACGGCCGGTGTTCGCGCTGTACAGTTAACCCCCTACCCGGCAGGCTTCCACGGTTCTTACCACCTTCCTGTTGGCGCAGAGAAGGGTGAAGCTGTAAGAGGCATAGCAATCCCGTTGATGACGGCCGTCTGAGGGTGCTAGCGCAGGGTCACTAAAGACATCCATACGGGGACGAGGTGCATGAGAGGGGCCCCAAAGACTGGGTTATTCAATATGGTTTCCTTGTTTCTGCCTGGAGTTGGTATGCTGTTTTGGTATACCAGATTGCAGACATTTTACATGGCCTGCTGGACACCGTTGTGGGATATCTGGGGCTTTTCTTCCAAGTATTTGATTGATGATGATCTAATGTGAGAGGACCCAACATGGCTGTTTCAGCTGGTTGGCATCCTCTGACTACTACACCTGGTCTGAGGTCACTCCTTCCGTCAGCATTCCATGCCATCGTCTCATATCCGATGACGCTCTTCAACTTCTTGTCTTTTCTGTCTATCCTGTCCAGCATATACAGTACATGTATCTACGTAGGTAGTCAAGTAGTCAAGCGTCCTTAGTTCAATAAGATCACATAACCTTTCTTTAATCCCAGAGAGAGAAAGAAAAAAAAAAGAGCTCTCTCTCTGTCCATCTCCTTTTTTATAGTTCCAAATCAGCTCTGATGGTGTTAACTGCACTCTCTCTGAGCCTTTTTCGATTAAAAGACTTGAATTGTCTTTTCCCCTGTCACAGATATGTACCACCAAACCTAACTGCATCTTTTTGTGTCATGTAACTATTTATTTTCATAACACATTTCATGACCTGTCAGCGCAGACGTTGATCATTCTGTTAACCCAGACCAGATTTTTGTTGCGCGAAGTCACCTGTATAAGGAAAGGTAATTAATATTGGGTATTCAGCCAGGCTGGCGGTGGGACTAAGTCCAGAAATGATCAAGCAGATTTGATTTGTATGCCCAACAACTACATAGACAATAGCAAGGTTTTTTATTGTATAATTGTATAGAATTTTTTTTAAAAAAAAATGAAAGAAAAAAAAGAAAAAGAAAAACTCTGGGCATTGTGCTTCTTCTCCATTTTTTTTTTAAAAAAAATTTACGATAAGAAATTGATTTAGCATATAATATCTCCAGGCAGAACTACGTACTGTATGAGTTTGCATTATTTTGCCACCTTTTTTTTTGGTTTATATATAGACTTTAGTTTTGTACGCGACTTTGGCATCAACATTTCCCCCCTTCAGCAAGCCTGCCAGGCAGTAAGTAGACTTTTCTTTCAGTAGGAAGAGGGTTAGTTCAGAGTGTCACATATCTACAACGGTGAATACAAGGGAAGTTGTGATCAAAAATTTACTATTTTTTTTTTGGCGGAAAAACGCCTTCGGGTTTTACTTGAAAGTGTTAAGACATCCATTCCATTGGGGGCATCCGTATTACTTCGTCTTAGTTAGGGCCGTTGAGACTCGATACAAAATCTGTTCTTTTGTTTCCATTTTTTTTTCTTTTCCTCTTTCTATTTTTTTTATTTTTGGGGGTTTTCTTCTTTTTGTTCTTTTTAATGCGTTGACACTTCTTTGCTTCTCTTTTTGCAAGGAACAATATCATTCAGGATACCAAACGATAGACACCCTAGGATGTCCCTGATAGAAAATAATTAAGCGTGGAGTTTCCCGGTGCGAGCTTCAGAGTACACATCAAATGTATTTCTCAAAAGTAAGACTGGCGTAGTAGAGATAACAGCAAATAAATATACGAAATACTCTG
The DNA here is from genome assembly GCF_041956645.1 of Rasamsonia byssochlamydoides. Classification (NCBI taxonomy): domain Eukaryota; kingdom Fungi; phylum Ascomycota; class Eurotiomycetes; order Eurotiales; family Trichocomaceae; genus Rasamsonia; species Rasamsonia byssochlamydoides. Next base: position 18,181 of record NW_027192474.1, on the reverse strand, counting down.
CACTAGTATGCGTTCTGCCTTTTAAAGCTCCATCAGGCAACGCACGCCATCCACGCGGCGGATTGCGAAATTGACAGCGGGGGCGGAGAGCCAAGATCCGTTCGCGACGTGAGCGACTAATGCGGCTAATTCAGAGGCAATTGGCCTGTCAGGACTCAGCACTGCGATCAAAAAGAAAAATAAAGATTCTCTTTGGATGATCTTAAGACGTTTCCTAGATGCGGGTTTGAGATGAGCAGTCCGTCTACGGAGCAGGCTCGTGCTGGTCGCTCCACAGGGAATGCCCCGATCACCTAACCTACACGATGCACCCACAGCAGATGGCGCCATTTTCTTCTCACTTATTTGATTTGATTGCCCTGTGCAGGGTCAGGAGAGTGGGGTGTCATATAAAAGCAGTCTGGGGAATATTTCTTTTATAAGTCAATTGCTGATTTCTGAGAGAATTATCGATGCTGCGTTTTGCAGCTCTCTCCACATGATCCCTTTCATTAGCTGACTGCATTCTGTTTGACACGACCCGGCCATGGCAGAGAACTATGGAAAGGATGCCCTCACGTTCGATACGTTTCCCGCCAACGACGGAGCCAACAGTCAAAATGGCGTCGAAGACACGGAGAGCTCAACAGACCCGTATTCGGCTCCTCTCCATCGGAAGCTGAAGGCGCGACATTTACAGATGATTGCCATCGGTGGTAAGGTGCTCTCATTCCCTGCGTCGAGTTCATTAACATCGTCTGATGGACGTCCGCTTGCAGGCATCATTGGACCCGGTCTACTGGTCGGCTCTGGAAACGCTCTTCATGTGGCAGGACCAGCGGGAATTCTGATCAGTTTCTCTCTGGTTGGAATTATCGTGTTTTTCGTCATGTGCGAACCTCGATTCCATCCATATACTGAAGACTTGCGCTCAACTTCGCTAGGCAATCGCTCGGGGAAATGGCCACCGTGATTCCGGTGACAGGGTCTTTCACAGAGTACGCGGAGAGATTTATAGACGACTCGCTAGCCTTTGCACTGGGATGGGCATACTGGTATCTCTGGGTGACTGTAAGCTCTGTTTCGTCGGGATTGCTGTGGCTGGTTTCGCTCACACCTCAGGTCCTGGCAAACGAATACACCTCCATCTCCCTCGTGATAGGCTACTGGACTGAGGCCGTCCCCCTATGGGGTTGGATGCTCATTTTCTGGGTGGTATTTTTAGCTATTTCCAACCTCGGAATCCTGGCTTACGGTGAGGTGGAATTCTGGCTGTCTCTGTAAGGCGCCTGTATTATTGGTTCCAGCAACGCGTCGCTGAACTTTTGCTTAGGATCAAAGTCTTGTCGATAACGGTCTTCTTCATTCTTGCGATTTGCATCAGCGCCGGTGGAATCGGACCGCAGACAATCGGGTTCAAGTACTGGCATAACCCCGGAGCGTTTGCCGATTCAATCAATGGTGTCGCAAACACGTTCGTTATCGCGGGTACTCTCTATGCAGGGACAGAGATGTATGTGAGGCGTCTTGGAACTGAGAATTCATGCGGCTGACTGGCCCAGGGTTGGTATCACGGCCGGTGAATCAGCGAATCCCCGAAAGGCAGTTCCAAAAGCAATTCGTCAAGTCTTTTGGCGGATTCTGGTTTTCTACATCGGTGAGTATAGTAACTTCTTCTCTCCGCTTAATGTCTCAAGTGTCTGACTGCTACTGACAGGAATGATGTTCTTCATCGGAATTCTCATCCCCTACAATGACGAGCGACTGCTCGGGAAAGGATCGAAGACGGCCAGTTCGCCATTAACTATCGCGCTCTCGGACGCGGGAATTCTACCTGCTGCGCATCTAATCAACGCATTAATCGTTATTTCTGTCATTTCAGCGGGCAACAGCTCCCTGTATGTCGCGTCGCGGACAATTCTGTTCATGTCACGCAACGGCAAGGCGCCCCGTTTCCTGGGACGGACCAACAAAGCTGGCGTGCCCTGGGTCGCATTGATCTTCTCGAATATCTTTGCATGCATCGCATTTCTAGACGTGTCTTCGGGTGCAGGGGTTGTCTACTCAGCCCTCATTACACTGTCCGGAGGTAAGTCCACACAGAATAGTTCTGCGGCATTTCTTTCTAACCTTGTTTTCATCTACAGTTGCCACATTTATCGTCTGGTCCGTCATCGGAATCGCCCATATCCGTTTCCGCAGAGCCCTCGTCGCGCAGGGCCAGGATCCATCTCTCCTCCCGTACCGAGCATCATTCTACCCCTGGGGCACCTACTTCTCCGTCGCAGCAAACATCTTCCTCGTCTTCTTCCAGGGATACACGGCATTCCTCAAGCCGTTCAGCGCACAGGAGTTTGTGATCAACTATATTTTGTTGCCGGTGTTCGTGCTGTTTGTCGTGGTGTACAAGTTGTGGAAGAAGACGCGGTGGGTGAAGTTGGAGGAAATGGACATCTGGACCGGCAGGAGGGAATTTACAGAGTCGGAAGAACTGCTCGATAAGAAACCCACTCGGTGGTTGGTCAAAGTGAGAGAGATTTTTGTTGGATAGTTATAGGAGATTAGGCTATAAATTTTGCATACATGCCTATTGGAATAACAAGCCTGCAGGTCTCGCTTCACTTGACTGGTCTGAACTTTGGTGAGAAAATACCAGTTCTATGCCGGGACTTTTGGCCCCTAGCCTGCCTGTACAGATTATTCCTCTCTGTACATACTAATTTAGTACCATTAGTCATCATGATGTCCATCCATTCACTTATAGTCTTCACTACCTAGGTACCTTCTTGGTCGTTGTCTAATACAAGGGCCCATCCTCCATCCCACATCCTCCATCTTCAACCTTTCGATCTGTCACCAGAAAAAATCTAACAGCCAATAAGCAGTCATTATGTTTTAGCCGAGTGGAAGATTTCTGAGTTGCGACACGATCCCACTTGACGAAGATGACGACTTCGCAGAACCAACCTGCCGTGGAGGGTCAAACGGCTTATCTGACCCTTGAAGAAATGCCGGCGAAGTTCCCCAAGGTCGAAGTGGAGCAAGCCGTGTTTCAACGACACTACAAGGAGTACGGGCAATTCCACTTCTTCTCCATATTTGATGTCTGGCTAAGAATCCTGGTATTATATTAATTAGAGGAAGAGAGAGGACGATCAGACAGTTTGAAGAACAGATCAGTCAAGGAATCAATGCGGAAATCTGCAGAGAGGGGTTGGACATAGTCTTGAAGACTACGCCGCCTGCACCACCGTATGGAATTTATATCCTATTCTATCAGAAAGCACGTGTCTCTAACAAAAATACATATATAGGGTTGATCCCACAGAACCCAGCGACCTGGACCCGGATGTTCTATGGAGAATCCGAGTTTTGAAGTACATGTATCATGATCGGACAGACTTTGATGATAGAGAATTGAAAAATCTAGATGCTGTCCTCGATGCCTATCGTCACCGCAGATTGAAGGTACAGGTCGGCCAGGTCACGGTCTGGTTTGCAAGAAACATGAAAATGGGCCCATTGTCGAGTCGTGATGTCAATCTTAAGGAACGTTTCGACAAAGTGCCGGAATGGATAGAGCAGCATGGACCGGGCCGTATCTGGCTGGAAGATGTACGCCATGATGTAATCTTATAATATGTGAAGATTCAGAACTGACGTATTCAGCAGACAACTCCTGCCACTGCAAAACCGAGTTCTGCAAGGGAATACAGGCAGGAAGCCCGCCTGCAGAGTAGACATGACAACCACCAAATACGAGAGATTCTGCTGAGAGATCTTTGATACGCTGCGGGGAAATACTCCGTAATAGCCCCACAAACGTGGGGATCTGAGATCGGCTATCAACACCGGGATCTTCTCCGTACTCCGTACATGAATGCTTTGACCAAAATGCCCATCAGTACAATTATTCAATGTTGTGATGGCACAGCAATTGGGACTTTGGTTCTTCTTCACAAATAGTACTGTACTTGCGACAGCTTGTTCCTGTGGTCAAGGCTAATAGACAGCTCCATTGACCTGGCCACGCTCTAAGAATTCTTAGAGCTCCATGCGGCGATCTCAAGGAGCTTAACACTTGCAACGCAACCATGAATCCAATCATGAAGAGCTGAGTGAGCCTCCTTAAAGGTTCATACATATCAGTGACATGATCTAGCATCCATAGCCCTGCATCTTTGATTGACATCGACACACGACAGTGGTCGGAATATACCGTCCCCAACTGCCGGAAATCCTCTTTCCAGCATTTCTCTTCCCCACAGGTCCCGCCCATAAATCCCACAGGACTTTCAGAAGGAATACTCCGTATAGCGGTGGGGTAAATATACGGGACGCGAGTATTATTCAATTCCACGATGAACTCTTCCAATCTTCCTTCCACCGTCCTGTTCCCTTCCCTCCGTCGTTTTGGTGTCTCGAGAAATCATGGCGATTCCCAAAACTCAGACAGTCGCGTGGCTGAAGAAGCACAAACCGGGCGCGACGCTGGAGATCCGACATGACGTCCCTGTGCCGACTCCCGGTGCGGGTGAGGTGCTCATCAAGTTGGAGTATACCGGATTCTGGTGAGACAGAGTCCTGGATGGAAGATAACATTTCCGGTTCTGACGCATATGCAGCCACTCAGATGTTCACAATATTCGTGGGGAACTGCCCATGACAACGAATGTCCCTGGACATGAAGGTGTAGGACGAGTGGTTCAAGGTGCGACGTCTCATTTTTCACCTGATGATTCTGATCGTTTTCTGATAAAGTCACAGTTGGACCCAATACACCTGCGGACATAGTTGGCAAACGCGTTGGAGTGAAGTATATGCGAGAGACGTTCAGATTTCAGTGACCACCAATCTGACAACTGCAAAGATGGATATATAGTACATGCAAGAATTGCACCATTTGCAAGATCCGATACACCAATTGCCCCAATCAGAATAACTCCGGAAGGGTGAGTCGTTTGCCTTGCCGGTTCATGCCACGACTGACGGTTGGTACGACAGAATGTCCCAGGCACATTCCAGCGTACGTACAGATTTCGCGTCATGGCTGGTCTGTACATGTACTGAATGCCTCCAGAATACGTCGTATCGCCGGCAGATTTCGTGTCCATTATTCCGGAGTCTCTCAAACCAGAGGCTGCAGCTCCCCTGCTATGCGGTATGTGAAGGATCAGCAGTTTGAAAGCAGGAATTAACAGATATCAGCCGGTGTCACCATGATTGGCGCATTAAAGAAATTGGATAAGCTCTGTGAGAAAGGAGATTGGGTGGTTATCGTGGGTGCCGGGGGCGGGCTTGGCCATCTGTGAGTGTTCCTCCAAAAGAAAAAAAAATTGTAACTCACTGACTGAGAACAGTGGCGTTCAAATCGGAAAAGAACTGGGATATCGCATTATCGCCGTTGACAGGTAGAGTCGATCTCAACCATTCGAACCGTGGAGCCTACAATTAACGCCAGCTAGTGCCAGCAAGAAGGACATCTGCATGGATTCAGGGGCAATAGCATTCGTCGACTTTACTCAGGAAGACGTATGTTTAGTCTATATCTATGTCCTGTGGAGGGTGATTTGACCTGGAAACTGACAATCATCCAGGCCCACAAGCAGATCCAAGATCTGACAGACGGACTGGGGGCACACGCGGTGATTGTCGTCGTGGGCGTAGAAAATGGCTACCACCTGGGGGTGAAACTACTCCGACCGACGGGCACTCTGGTCTGCGTGGGCATCCCACGGATGGACTTTCACATTCCGATCTCGCCGCTGGATTGCATCAATCGAGGTATGAAGCAACTCCTTCTATGATTTTTATCCCCCAGTAACCACTCTAACTGATAATACGCAGGCTACAATGTCGTCGGAAGCGCAGTGGGAACGGAGGACGAACTGCAGGAGCTCTTGCAGATGGCTGCCGACGGGCGTGTATCGACGCATTACGAGGTGTTTGATTTCGACAAGGCGAATGAAGTCATGGAGAGACTGGCGCGGTATGAGGTCAAGGGACGGGTTGTGCTTCGGATTCCATAACAAGTCAGATATGATCGAGTATGTACATACTTCGAGAATCGATACAAGTACTGTACATAGTCTCATGTCTGTATTTATTACCAACCTTATGGGTAGATCACAGTAGTACGAGTACTCCATACAGCTACCTACCTGGGTAGGTAAGTCACGGGAAAATGACGTATTAACATTTCTCCGCGGCACGTGCGGCGCTAGTTTCCCCGCACAACCCAAATGATGCTAGCGTGACACCCACGAGTCGAGACTCCTTTTTTTGCTGCGACAAATTTTTCTTTTTCTCTCCGTGCGATTCTCTGAACATCACTACCTCTCTTTCCTACTTATTGCAGACACATAAAATATACAAGTGACTACATACATTGCATTGCATTGCATTGCTGCGATGTCAATATCTGATCTTTTGATACGCGTCCAGTCGTCCACTGGCCAATTTCCGTGTTTTCGCGTTTGCGTGAGGCTTGCAGACAGCTCCTGTCTAGCCTCCTTCATCCGCGCCTGGTCTCTGTCTAATGTGACAGACTGCAGATGACTTAAACCACACTGCTGCTGTCCTTGAATTCAGTTCCTCGATTTGATTCGATTCGATTCTCCTTGGCCAGGTGGTAGTCATCCAGTTCCTGTACTCTCATCATCCCCTCCCATACCTAAGCACGAAAAAAAAAGATTTTTCACGGGTACGTAATTCCGGCGTCGACTTCACTTCCATCTCTACAAGTCGACCAGGCCGTCCTCTAGTACCCAGATTGAAACCGGGAGAGTCAATAAGCTTGTGGCATTTTCGTCTCCGTATGTCCCTTGAAAGTCATCTCCTATATTCCAGAACAGAACTACCTAGGTAGATAGATGGTAGATAGTGGATGGAATTCAATCAGTAATTGTCGAGGACTTGAAGTCGCTGGACTATATACTCCGTACACTTGTGCTCTTTGGGTCCGTTTTTGGCGATATCACCATAAGCTATATCCTTTTTATTCTTTCAGTAATCTTTTTATTACTGCTTATTGTGTTTATAATTTGCCGTACGATTTTACGATTTCGTGTTGGTCGACGAATAATAGAAAAAAAATTGTTCCTGATGCGACACAACAGTCCGTGACGGTAGATATGTCCGTTCCCTGCACTCCTCCGTTGGTTGAGGTGCATTATACCGTTTGCCAGGAAAATGCAGCAACTCCACTGGTGCGATTTTCTTAGAGACAGACAATAACGAATCCGAAGAGATGTAATTCCCTTCTTTGTGATCTTCCCAAGCTTGCATAACATAACATCCTATTCAGTCTGTATTATCATCTCTCAGATCTCAAGATGTGATATCGGCCCGTCGGGGCTCGAGCCGGTACAGTCCATGGCCCTGGAAGAACGTGACGGCCTTTCAGGGAAATTGTTGAGCCACGCACGACAGAGACAAGATGAGGAACTTCCAGGGAAAGCTTCACTCACTCGATATTTATTGACATACAGGTTTTACACGCTATTCTCCTGACTGTGCAATAAGAACCTGCGAGGGATTTCTCGTCATCGTTGGCAGTTGCAGATCGAGATTTCAGTCAAGTTGTTCATGCCTGCAGATATCACTGAATACGTGAAACTTCCCTGGCCATCCATTCGAGAAGATACAGCTTATTCAAACGCCCTCTATCCACAATCTGAGATGAATACGAACGCTTTAGCCTAGATGCGTGCGATGGAAGCATAATTGGCGAAAGGCACAACTATGGAAATAGAGAATATCAATGAAGACATCCATGAAGAGGTTATTTTAATTAAACAGGTAGATGTCGTGGGGCTTCCCCAGAACGACAGACTCTGTTTCATGCTGCTTTGTCAAGTCACTCAGCATCTCCTAACAGTCTGGGTCTGATAATGCGGTTTGCTACGCTCATGCCGTGTATACATCTATTGATTAGTGCTGGGAATATTTGACAGGAGTCTAGTCTTTATAGACATGGGACTAGCAGAAATATCACTCCCTTATTCTTGAAGATGTGATTCCAACGAACGAGCTGAGCCGTCTGGGCCCTGGACCTACCTGTATAGGACCCCTCGATCTGGACCAGAAGCTTTTCTTCTTAAGATATACCTTTTCTGGTATTGGATAGAAGTCAATTACGATATCATATTTGTAAGAATAACCGGCTTGCATTTGCGGGGATTTTGATGATGCATTGTATGTACGTACAGATTGCCAAGATACCGGCATTGCGTTCGGTAGAGCTGGCACACTTTAATATGACAAATATCAGAGACAAAAAAAGAAAAAAAAAGAAAAGAAAAACTCCAATGCCATGTTCGCTCTTTAATTTCGAATTTTCTTTTATTCAACGCGAGACTGGTGCGGGTGATGCGTTCTTACTAATATCAAAAGCCTATGATTCAAAGGATAGCCCAACGTCCTTCGCTGGTCAGAAGACCTGGCAGGTTAATGCAAATTTCGTATCGTAGTTCAATTCATAACCTCTCGAATTATTCCTCCGAGACATTTAAATCCCCCCGAAATCATTTCTATATCAGCAAGTATTATTGTTGCTTCTCACCAACACAGCACAGCGAATGATGTCATCACGCTATCTCCTTGCGTGATACAGTAGTTCTTATGATAGCGACAACACCAACAACGCGATCGATGCAGCACTGCTTTCTGATTGTCGACTGTCGAATGTTAGTATATTTTGTTATCGCAGCACCTGATTTGTTCTCTTGGCAGCAGATGGTATCATCGTCTAGACAGACAGTTGATGGGATGTCGTGCGAGGTTACCCCGATGGCGCATTTGCACCTTGGCTTTCTGCATGCAGGGTTATCCTAGTACAGTATATTTTGCCTTTTGCTGTTTTTGTTCCCCTCACGATGATAAATACTGTTTTCCTGCGGCATAGCTATAAATTCGGGGACCGGGACCGCGGGGTTGTGACAGGGATGAAGTGAATGAAATAATATCGTTTTCCTGATTTTATTCTTATTTTCCTTTTTTTTTCCTCCTCTTATATAGATACTATTGATACTATATATATATTCAACATGAGTACAGTCCTTACAGCTCGAGCAGCTGCAGCCGCTGCTCGATATAGGCAGGCGACAACCGCCTCCGCGTCCTCCCTCGAGCACCCTTCTCCCGACGACAACAACACCATCACCAAATCGAACGACCCCACCATCACTGAGATACCCGATCTCGCTCCTCTAAGCGACCAGTCCCAAGAACGACGCTTCTGGTTTCAGCGGAGCAAAGTCCGGTACGACCCCAATGCCATCGCAACGCAGCCGTCGGTGTACGACGACCCCGAGACGGCAAAGGAATACCAGCCGCGCGCTGACTGGGAGAATCTGCACCGCTTCGACCCGTCCGCCCGATGGACATGGGGCGAGGAGTACAGGCTGATCCGGAAGATCGACTTTCGGATCCTGGTTTTTGCCTGTGTCATGTTCATGGCGCTCGAGCTGGACCGGGCGAATATTGCGCAGGCGCTGACGGATGATTTCTTGACGGATTTGAAGATGAATACTAATGGTGTGCTCTGCTTCTATCTCTCTTGATGGTATATGCCAGCCTTTTCTGACTTGGCTGCTGCTGGCTCCTAGATTACAACCTCGGAAACACGGTCTTCAAACTGGCTTTCCTCTGTGCAGAGCTCCCCTCACAGCTGGTCAGCAAATGGGTCGGCCCAGATCGATGGATCCCCGCGCAGATGGTGCTGTGGTCGATCGTGGCTATCTCCCAGTTCTGGCTGTCGGGACGGACGTCGTTTCTGACGTGTCGAGCATTGCTGGGGATCTTGCAGGGTGGATTTATTCCTGATGTAAGTCATCGAAAATGGACAAAAATATAGTTGATACTAAGTTTGTCGCTAGATCATCCTCTACCTCTCTTACTTTTACAAACACCACGAGCTCTCCATCCGCCTGAGCTATTTCTGGACCGCCATGTCCATTGCCGATATCCTGGCAAGCTTCCTTGCTTTTGGACTGCTGCATATGCGAGGCGTAGACGGGAAGGCTGGCTGGCGCTGGCTGTTTATGATTGAGGTAGTTGCCCGTTGCCAGTTGAAAGAAGGGAGACTGATCAATACTAGGGACTGTTGACACTCGTGATCGGAATCTTGGGATTCGGGTTGATGCCGGCTGCACCGACCAAGACAGCCAGCTGGTTTCGAGGGAAGAACGGATGGTTCACGGAGCGGTTAGTATAAACCACCACCTGCACGAAACTGTAGATCAAGCTGATTGACAATGCCAGCGAGGAAATCATCATGGTCAACCGGGTCATCCGCGAAGACCCCAGCAAAGGCACCATGCACAACCGGCAGCCCATCACGCCAAAGCTGCTCTTCCAGAGTCTAAAGGACTATGACCTCTGGCCTCTGTACATCATCGGGCTGACGTTCGAGACTCCGATGACGACCCCCAGCCAGTACCTGACCCTGTCGCTGAAGGGGCTAGGCTTCAACACATTCCAGACGAATCTGCTGACCATCCCTAACACGGTCCTGCACATCGTTCTGATGATGGCGCTGACGTATGCGTCGGAGGCGGTGGGTGAGTTGACTCTCATGTCGATGCTGGGCCAGGTGTGGTCGTTGCCATTCCTGGTGTATCTCTACGTGGTGGATATCAACAGCGTCAATAAATGGGTTGCCTGGGTCGTGATGACCCTCTTGCTTGGTTATCCGAGTGGTGAGCCTTTCAAATCATGACAATCAGTCAGACATAATCCCATTTTATGCTAATGTCTTCCAGCACACCCAATCCAAGTCGGCTGGAACTCGCGCAACTCCAACACAGTCCGATCCCGCACCGTCTCTGCCGCAGCATACAACATGGCCGTGCAGGCATCCGGCATCATCGCGTCGAACATCTACCAAGCTGGTAGCCCCCTTCCCTCCCCCCCAAAAAAGCATTTCCAAATACCTAACTGGATACATGTACTGATGTGTTGACAGACGACGCCCCCCGCTACCGCCGCGGCAACCGCGTCCTCGTCGCGCTCGTCTCAACCAATATCGTGATCTACCTCCTGACCAAGGTGTACTACGTCTGGCGCAACCACTCGCGCGACAAGAAGTGGAATGCGATGACGGAGGAGGAGAAGCTGCGTTATCTGTCGACGACGACGGATGAGGGGAATAAGAGGTTGGATTTTCGGTTTGCTCATTGACAAGCCAACACAAGAATGAAGGCAAGCACGAAGAAAGCATAAAGATGGGATGAGTAGATGGTGAGTGGATGAATGAGGAGACCTGGAGAGGGGAGTATAATAGTACCATACTTTGCCGTACATATAGCGGTGTTGACTACCAAGGTAGGTAAGTATTTATCTGCGCGGCACCTGCATTTGCATCGCTGGACATTGCATTTGCATTAGATTTATACGAATAAGCTGTATATATCTTATCGGCCCTGAAAACCTAAAAGAAACGAAAATTCATGTTTATCAACAACCTAGCCAGTATGTCCTGTCAGCGGAGACATGTCTGCCATCGACTTTCATGACTCCCACTCGCAATCTAACTAATATCTCAATCTTTCTCTTCTCCCGTGGAATTCCTTGCTCAACAGGAGAGGAACTTTCCCTCTTCCCCCCCATTCCCAACGGTCTTCCGATCACACATTCACAAACCTCAACATCCCCCCCAGGTACCTCTCCCCTCCCATCTGTCCAGCACTGCTCAGCATCCATCACCAAATCAACATAAAACCCTGCATTTTGTTGTCCATGTCAAGGGTCNNNNACTGCCTAAGTACGTACCTGGGCAGGTAACTCTCAGCCAAAAAAAAAAAAAATAGGTCTCCGAACCGACTCCGAACCGCTTTTTTCTTTCCCCGTGTCTCCCGTCTCCCCCTATATTTGGACTTCCCAATCCGGCAATTATATGATTTCTTTATAATGATTTTTCTTTTCAGCGCTCCTCTTTATGATGAAAAAAAAAAACAATGTCTGTTACATTGCTGATTTCTTTTATGATCTTGATTTCCTAAAAAAAAATAGCTGTATCGATAGGTCTCTAGGAAGGAGGCTAGGCCTTATATAAGAAGCCCGCTCTTTTTTCTCGATAGTTTGTTTAGGTAGCAAAAAAGAATCAGACGCTCAGTTGGTTGGTTTGACAGTAAGTAACTAACCAACACCCCCATCTCCAGGTACTCCGTACCGTCGCCGTAGCCATTGGCCGTGGGATACGCGCGTCGGAGCCGCCATAACCGCTATAGCTTCTAGCATAACCGCCTTGACCGCCAGAACCGCTAGGGCGCATTCCTCTCTGATCCGATGACGTGAAGTTGATTTAAGGTTTCGTGTGTGGCTGTGCGGGTCGCACCCTGCTTTACCTGATTAGGTAAGGTCTTGAAATGGGCATATTTCCCCCCTTCTCTCCCCCCCAAAATACCCCATACTCCGTACAGAGTACTATTGCATTGAAAGGGCTCTGTTATTATTATTTTTTCCTTTTATGAGTAAACTATTCTGAGATATACTGTCAATCTCACCGATGGATTCATTTATTTAGTTAGTTCCTACGACAGTAATTTTACATACATACTGAATTAAATTCAATCAATCCATCAATCATACAACCCCAAACAAAAACAACCAATTTTTTTTTGACGGAAAAATCTCTTAGTCAATAATCTGATTCAGATTCACCAAGAAGTCGGTGTCATGGCACCTCTTTTTGGCCGTATCTGCAACACTATACATAATATATTATATGTGATGGAATAAAACTGGCGTTGAGAAGAAACAATAACCTCCGGGGTAATATATCCATTGGCTTCGTAGATCTTACAATTTGGATGGACTGCTTTGCAATTTCAAGATGGAGTTGTGGAGTAGTATTAGCAAATTGTCGGTTCCGTATTATATATATACTGTTTTTTGTCAAGTAAAGAAGCGTCCCCACCACCAAAAAAAAAATGGCCGAATAACTAACAGTGTACGACTGTGCGAATAGGCAATATCGTCTATCCGCCACGCGAGAGAAGCTTTACCTAGTTTTCTTCAGTCTCGCGTAAGCTATCTAGGTATCTACCTACCTACCTACATACCTAATCACTTGTACTGTACACAAGACAGAAACACATATATAGCGAGACAGATGAAAAAGGAAAAATTTTTTAAAAAATTCTGGACAATACAAAAAGCTCACACCCCCGGGTTCTCTTATGACAAGCGAGGATGCTACGAAAACCACACTGTGCTTTTGTGCGGGCAGGGTTTTACTAGTAACTGGATCACCGGCCTCGTCATCTGAGATATCAGCAGAAATACTGCTTCGTCTCGACAAGGAGGGGGATCGAACTGGAGCCTGCAGACTAGTAGGCGAGATTAGACTAGATGCGTGCATCTGTGTCAAGACCTTTATGACTAGGCCACAGGCCCCAGTTTGTTGTCAGGGTTAATGTGAGAGTGGTATATATGGTAAGTGTTTACTTGGTTGTTTACTGGATATCCAGCCTGATGCATTCTACCCGACGCAACCGTCCAGTGGGATGGTCCATCAACTTACTATGCAGATCGAGCCCGTTCTTTCCGTCCCCAATGAAAGACCAGCAAATCTAGCAGACTCCTGCCCCAGAGCCTGTCGATGAGCCTTCTGCCGTGAAACGCCGCATGAACAAATCATCCTCATGGACGCGGACTGCAACAGAGACGATGGATGTAGTGGAGACCGGATCCTCTATTATAGTGCTTCTCGATCTGCGCGAAATACTGTTCAATGAGCTAATTGTCGACTCTGCGGCAAATCGCTAGATCTGTGACATCGGTCTCCAGATATCAAAGGAACCCATGATGATGTATATATGTGTTCCACTCGAGATATTCCCTGATCGGGTACAACAGGCGTAGTCATATGGACACAGGTTGAGGGGGAAAATGCAAAGTACCTAATCAAGACATCTGCCTGCTATTATCTCATGCTATCTTGGTGTTGGTAAACATTGGCATGGTTGCACCTTCCTTCTCGGGACATACCCTAATTTACCTAGATAGGCAGGAACTACGACACGCCCAAAAACGGATTCGCGTCACGTGGCACTCCCCGGAATTCAGACCAGAGGATACAACTTGTATATTCAATACTTTGGATGTGATGTGCTGGTATTCATGGATCTGCCTATCTAACCTACTGTACGTACAGTACAATACAACACAATAGCATACTGTATACATAAGAGATAAGCTTGCTGTAAACCAGCGGTCTTAGAATGAACCAGCTCCAACGGGCCCCAATGACTCAAAAGAATACAAATGACAGACGAACTAAAAACTGAACAACCCGCTCCGCCGCTTGCCATACGGATACACGACCAGCGCCGCCAGGAATAACCCCACCGTAATGCCAATGGCCAGCTGCACCATACCAAACCCCAGACTAAACACAGCCGTGTTGGCGGAACTTATCATGGAGGCCCCGCTTCCAGTCGATGTATTTGGGTGTCCACCAGTCACATTGCTTCTGATCTGGTTGGCCGACTCGACTCCCGTAATCAGTGACCCCATCGCGGCCAATCCGGACGGCACCAGTACGAAGATGGCTGGCAGAATCGCTGTCGCTGCGTGGCCATGCCACAGTCGGCTATACAAGTTCCCCAAAACTCCGATGGTGAACGCCCCCAGTGTGTTGGCCACCTGCGAATTCGATCCAACCCGTTTCGTGGAGAAGTAGTTGACCACATACCCCGCGAATGCAATCAAGATCATCACCGGCGCCTGCTTGAATTTGCCCTGGTTGATAATGACGAGCCAGAAGGCCATCACCACAACAAAAGGAAACCGTTGCAGGTATGGGTTGCGAATCGGGGACGGAGGACAGCTGGTATTGGAATTTGCGTTGCCATCCATCAGCCCGTAGATTGTCGTCCCAGTCGTGATGCCATACCCCAGGAACAAGGAGTAGATGATGGCATACACCATCCGGATAGAGCCCGCGATGATCTGATGCGACTGTAGTTCCAGACTGCTACATAACACCAGAAACCCTGGCAGGATTAGGGCGATCGCCGACTGGGCCACCGCTGAAAAGCAAAAGAGATATTGCTGCTGTCCATTTATTATTCCCCACCGAATACTGCCAAATGCGCGTGCCAGAAAGGAGGTGACGACTGAAGCAAATACTTCGAAGACATTTGAGTAGAGAGCGGATCGGGCTGCAAAGACTAGCTGCATGATGCCCAGCATGCACCCCAAGATAAATGAGATGGGCATGTCGATAGGGCGGGCAGAGAACGCAAACGGTCCGACAGTTGCACTCGCCAACCCGTACATAAACACGAGAAACCATGTGGGAAATCGGGGTTTGCGGTTCATGATTTCCTCCAACTGCTTGATGGCTTCGTCCACGCCGATCAGGTCATGCACCACGTTCTTGTAGATGCTGTGGGTGTCCGCCAGACGACTCAGGTCCACCCCCTGTGGGATCCGTACCAGCTTCACTTCTGTTGTCCGCGTGGCAGGGTCATCGAACGACATGATCATGCACCCGGGAAGATACAAAAACTGGGCGTCTACCTCCAGCACGCGGGCGGTCATCTGCATATACTCCTCCAGTCGATGCGTCGGGGCGCCAAACTTCATCAGAGCGCGGCAGAGCTGCATCAGGTAGCGTTGACGCGAGATGATCTCTGCGATGTGCACCGTCACACGGATCTCGTCCTCAAGACGCGGTTTACCGCTCCTGCTGCGACGTTTAGCAGCTGTCGACATCATCTCACTCGAGTGGTAGGGGGAGCCTGTCACGCTCAGATTCGACGAGGCGCCCACAAGAGACCCCGTCGACGTGTTCTGCTGCTTCTTGTACCACTTCATCTTCTCCTTCTTGGGGGTGGAGGCACCGGACGAGCCACCACGAGGACTGGCCCACCCGGGCGTGCGCGTACCTTCCGATTCCTGGTCGGTGCTGTCCGTGCGACTGCGGTCCTGCTGCTGCTGCTGCCGTGACACGTCTCCTGATGACTGGTTCCCCCCGCCATACAGCTTGAGAAGGTTCGACAGGATGCCTCCCCCGCCTGCTCGCGATGCCAGTTGCGACTCTGCGTCCGAATCCACGGGCGTGGACTGTCCCGAATCCGACGGTTGTGCCGTTCGCGGTCGACGACGACGGCCTTTGTGAGCCTGGGTCAGCTCCCGGACGAGGCGATGCGCTTCGGAGGTCGCATTCCGCTGGTCTTTGCGGCGGTCCGAATCGTTCTTGTTCCGGTTGTCCGTCAGGTCGGAGAGTGGCACGCCTCCTCCTCCGGCCCAGTCATTGTCTCTAATAGAGGACGTCAGGCCATCTCCTTGCGCTTGCGAACGTCCCAGTCGAGTAGCGAATTTACGAGCCTTGTCCTTAGCGGCGCCTACCTTGAACAGTTTTTTCGCTCGGTTGATCGGGCCCTTATCCTCCTGCTTTCCTTCACCTTCGGGAGGAGGGGGGGCTCGCTCATTCACAGAGGTGTCAGTAACATCTTGGGAGGTGAATGAATCGTCTCTTCTTTTCGGCGGTGACGGGCGACGCCAGGGTTGTCGGGCATGGTCCTGTGCCGGGTCCATTCGTTCTGGGATCAGACTACGCCTCTCATCGGGGGGCTGGCCGGTGTCGACGAATGACCGAAACCGGACACGAGGCTCCCTAGGCCTCTCTTCGCCTGCTTGGCCTGCTTGGCCTGCTTGGCCTGCATCGCCTGCATCGCCTGCATCGCCTGCATCGCCTGCATCTCCTGAGTCTCTTGATTCTCTTGATTCTCCTGCTTCTCCATTGCGAGACTCCTCTCCCCCTCTCAGCGTCTCGTCACTCTGCCGAGGGTCCTCCGTGTGATGGTCCGTCGACTGAACATTGTCGTCACGATGCTCATGGGACATGAGGGATCGTTATGATGGAATTCACAGAAACCTGCCGATAAGTTTGAGGTCGTAGAAGATTCCTAGAGATTTCCTTCGTCCAAAAGATTCTATTCCCCCAGTAGGAATCTCCCCAAAAACCTGGCCAGATATTCGCGTGTGTTCCTGCTGTAATTCGGGATGCACTCGAGCTAACTGTTACGGAAGCGACGATCTGCACGAACGTGGCCACCCGGATGGCTGCTAGGTAGCGGCTCACGACTTGGACGATGTAGACGAGTTCTCTGTTGAAACTTGGGATTATCATCAAGCTGGATAGCTTCGACTGGACAAACCTTGGAAGATATGAGTATAGCATTGAGAAGAGCTCCGAATGAGCTCTGCTGCATGCCCTCGCGCGCACTTGCGGGGCAGTCCTCCGGGTGAATAGCACAGTGCATTCCTATCTTGGACAGGAGGATGAGCTCATTCCTCTGCAGACGTGGGTCCAGAGGCCCACACGACAATAGTTTGGGATGTTTCTATTTGTAGCAACAACATCTGGCAAACAATCATCGAAGATAATTATCTGTCCAAGTTTGGTCCGAGCCACTGTCACCGCGGTCGCGTGGGTTTTCCGAACCAATCGAGTCGATAACGATGGCAACAAAGTTGGATCTAGAACGGTAACTGCATAATATTAAACCATAATAATTCCCAATCCATCGACAAAGGAGCCATTGTACTATTGCCACGGGTCCACTTAGTAAGATACCTAGGTATTTGATTCTATAGTGTGGTTTTAGTAATAGTAAAAATAGTATATATAGATAGCAATGCCAACTGGTAGCATTCCAAGTATTTTTGTTCAATTATATATTTTTTTAGCATTTTCATCTTACCAAATTACTCCACTCGTTTAGCTGTATTTGTGTTTCTATAACTTATTATAAATAAATGATTACAGCTAGATTCAGAGAAATCTCCCTCGAGAAAAGTAGAAAGAAGATGGTTGTAAGTAGGGACATAGTAATCTCTCTCTCCCCCCTTCCTCATTCATTCATTCATTCTTCACGCAAGGAGCCCAAAGGAGAAAGCAAGAAAGGAGAACGGCACCATCGCAGTATGAGATGAAGAACAGAGTTAGATCACCAGGCAGCAGTTCATTACACAGTATGATTGTATATTTGTACGGCACATATTTACTGTACTACACATATCTATAATAGCAAGAGCAGGCCAATAAATGGTAAAACAATTCAATAGAGTAAGTTAAACTATCTAATAACATATGTGATAACGGGATATACTGACTGCAAGTTCGCTAAAGGATACCATATGAATGTTCTGAGTCTAATCATTTGTTATTAAGAGCATGCCAGGCTCT